>NC_056739.1:21956564-22026564 GCF_019279795.1 Protopterus annectens | reverse complement strand
AAAGATTTTGTGGGGCAGAAATCTAGCTCCAAGCTTTAAAGAAAACCAACTTATTCAAATATTTTTTTTTACATTGTACTAGCCAGCGCCCAGTGTTTCAGTAGAAAGGTCTGGTAAAGGGGCAGATGATGCATTCCTTAAGATTAACATCTGAAGATGACTGGTTTAATTGGGAGTTGGAAGAATTGCACAAGATGTTTTTGGATAGGGGCTATTCCTAAAATGAAGTGATTGAGAAAAGAAGGCAAAATATATATTGTCCCTCATTAGGGGATGGTTCTTTCCTCAAGCAAAATACTGTGAACATTGATTCTAATTAAAACAATGACAAAACTAGTAGTGATGGGGTGGATTATGAAAATACCATGTTAGTAAAATATGGTACGGAGAGTAATCAGATTAAGAGTGCAATAATAATCAGAAGTGTATTGAGTACGACACTTGAAATATTGGGATTTCAACCATGGTTTACTTACAAAAGGTGTTTGATTATTAAGGAAAAACTCAAAGGGAATAAGAGGTCAGGAAATGGTAAAATAAATGCGGCCATGGAAAGTGTGGGGCTTGCTGACAGTGCAAATATATTTATGAGGGACAGTGTCTGAAATTAAAAACGTGATATGGAATTTAAAATTGATCACCTGCAGTTGTAGTAGGTTTGTGCTCATTTAAACAGCATTTTTGACCATTGCCATTGATATTGTGAGTCAAACAAAACACATGCTTTAAAAAGGGATACAAGAGCATTATTATAATATCCAGACTCTGAATACTAATAATGCACTGTATAAACAAGTTGAAGTGCACTGAAAATAAGAAGTTCTATCTTTTTCCTGCTAGAAAAGGTTCCCATAAACCCAAGGGTTGTCATTGGGAGCTTAGGCTTGAATACAGGGAATTGTTATGGCAAATACGTCCAAATGCTAGTACAAAGCCTGGTATGAATGATGCTGTCTCTAAGCAGCATTTTGAAATTACATGCTGCTAAACTATCGTAATGAATTATTTAGAATTAATATATATTGAATTGTTTAGTTATACGTGCATTTATTCAAAATCTTATAACTGTGTTTTTGTTGATTAAATTTATAGTAATTGGTAGCATGATTTTATCTGATTATATAAGGAGCTGGTGTAATGATGGAAGTTATGTTCTGAAGTTAAAGTTTCTAGATAAAAGTGCTCAACATTTTTATTAAAATTCACTTGTCTGACTGAATCTTGGCCTTCCAGGTACCATTTTTTGGTGGAAAGTGGTCCCAAGTGTTGACCCCATTTTTCCATGGTTAAGGAGAATATAAAAGAACCATTATGACAAGGAATCACCCGTTGAATTTTAATCTCTGGGATAATACATTTGGCCTTGACTACAAAGCAATTTGCCACTGTTTCATGACAACTGCAATGTAAGATGCATCTTGTACATCTGTAAGCAGCCTTTTATTCATGAATGTGGGATGCAGTCAAATACTTTTTTGTAATCCATCCATGCCACACAAATAAAAACAAATGGGAAGAATCTATTTATTTTTGTTTTATTATTATGACTTCATTTAGCAACAAATGATCCTTTTTCCCCGTATGACTTTCTTTTGTTACCCTTTTTCCCACTGCCACCATTGAGTTTCCTTCTGACCGACTATAACCAGACACATCTGAGCTAAACTACAGGATGTTATGAACCGATTTCCCACAGGGTCTAGTAGCTGGTAAGTGCATATACATCCTACAGAGACAGGCAGGTCCCACACAAGAAGGTCATATATGACATGCTATGTAGTGCAGGACATGGCAGATATGCCCTAGACACCTGGTTGACAGCCATCCACAACCCCTAGACCATGCAGAAAATGGCCTAGAATGTATCAAGTTAAAACACAAAACTTAGTGGAACAAATGTTTGGACTACAAAAGGGATGCTTCGGCTGTCTAGCTATATCAGCTGGGTCACTACAACACAGTCCTGAAATCTGCAACAATGTTTGTGGTGTGTGCAGTTGTGCACAACAAGGCATTGCACAAACAGCTGGAATGGCAGGCTAACTTGTTGGCAGGGTCTTCCACACATTGTGCCAGCAGAGGAAGAATGGGGTGAACAATGAAGTGAGGAATCTACAGCAGCATTACAAATGAGTCAAAGCCAGGTATAATATATCACAGTTCTAGCAAAGAGAGATTATGGGCTGTAACAGAGGCAAAACAGAAGAAAGTGATACAGGTGTATTCCATCCATCTTGTATAGGACAGTGCATGAACTGCTCACGATGATTAAGACAACTATATCCACATAGGATGGGGAGGCAGGTCACAGTAATCATCACCTTAACACATGACATAGGGGACACAGTGACAGATTAACGCTCTAAAGTAGGATAGGATCACTGGAGTGTAGTCACATGAATGCAGTGAATTGTGGTAGTGACATGGAGGTGAACATGTTAGCCAAGTACTCTAAGAGATAGCAAGTCATGTATCACAATTGTGCCGTTATGCTGCCATTGGTGGCATCCACTGTGTTGGTTTATGGTAGAAGTGTTTGATGTGGCCCCTGATGGAGAAGGGATAGAACTACAGGACCACAAGCATTCGTGTTTGGATCCTGAGGAGTGCAACTGCCCACAAAATGATAAACGGCAAGCATATGTGGAAACCTGTGAGCCCACATGACAGAGAAGGAATAGAATTATATGAAAATCTGTGCGAAACTTGATAAAGCCCCTTAGAAACTGTAGCTAGGCCTTAGCATATGGTTCCAGTACCCCAAACACCCAGTGTCATGTGCAGCAATGCTGCCATTCTATACCCCCCAAAACCACAAGCAGACAGCAGTTCAATGCTATGTAGGTGTCCTGGGATTTACATCATACCATTTGACTCAGTGTCAGACATCTATTGCAGGGTGTTTTTCTTAGGTACTTTTATGTGGGACTCCTTCATAAACTCAGCTCCTTAATTAACTCTGTAAACATGTAATTATATAGACTCTTGAAATTTCACAGTTCCACAGTTGTGCAACGAGTGAGACTGCACAATATATTGTCAGCACTCTATTTTTTCACTAACAAGGGCCAGGGGTGTAGAGGTTATCCAAATAAGGCTGCTTAGCACTTTTGTTTCCGAATTATTATTAAAGAACATTGCTCTACCCTGACATTCTAGCAGTACTGAAGCATATTCAGGTGACCATGAATGTACACATGCATACATACAGTATGAACAGCCCCAAAGTGCCAGGGTGCCGCACCACAGAAGCAATGTACCACCTCAGTGCAGTAGTTCAGAAAACGTAAAACGTGGTTCATCCCTTGCTCAGGACTACCATACTGCTCCTTGGAATAAAGACTAAATGGCCATAGTGAATTCAAGTACTACAAAATGTTGAGCTCCAGCACAGTGGCCTAGGGAAGCAAGAATTTCTTGTTCCTGCTGCAAAGGGCATTCCTGAAGTACCTGCAGGGCAGCATGAGGAGTCCATGGGAAGGCTATGTCTGGCCCAAGCTAGCCAGGAAGGTGCATGATGTCCTAGCATCTCCCTTTTTGGTGAACAGTGCCAGCATAAGTATAGTGACCAGAGAAATCACCATTCTGACCTGCTTTGAGAGTTGGAAGTAGGGGTAGAGGTTAGGGGGGCTGGCTTTATTGGGCTGAATGTAAACATAAAGACAAAGTAAAAAAAAAAGTCATGGGCATTCAGAAGCCATGGAGCAGAAACACTATGTCCTTAAGGGGTCATTTGCATATATCCCATGGGCCTCTACTAGAGGAGGCTTAAGGTATCACACAGTGAAAACTCTAGCTTGGCTGGATTTTTTTTTTTTTTTTGCAGTTTTTACTGGAAGGATATTTTAAAGTAACACAATTTTTCCATAGTTGCAGCATGAATTTCACCCTATCATATCGTACTGTCAATGCTCAACTGAAATGAAACCTCCTGATGAAGCTGTTAAGCTATACTCAAAACATTTCATTTGGTTTGACTGTCTAATATTTTTAGTAGAAGGCCTTGTATATTTCTTGGCACACCAAGTTTTACTCTATAGTGCCTTTAAAGAATAGGTATCACTTGTTCTGACAAGCCAGATTTGTTATTCTTTTACTAGTACCAACTCACATGATGAGTTTGTGGGATTATAAAAATTTTCGGCCCCATTTCCCATCTGTTGTGCTTCAAGTCACATTTAAAGGGAATATTTAGCCTGCATCTTTAACTCAATATCTTAGAGAGGGATGCTCATTTTCTGAAGTTAAAAAAAAAAAAAAAAAAACTCGCATGTAAAGGAGTGAACTCAATCTATACTTTTTTTTTTTTTTTTTTTTTACATATATGTTCTGTTTTCACCACTACATGGGTTGAATATTTTGCTGCCATTACAATAAACCAATGTTCTTTTATGCCAGCTGTCACTTTGTCATATGGTTGTGTTCCCAATGCATGCGTTCGTTCTTACAGTCCCTTTCTGAAGCCACAGATTTCTGAATGGTGGCCCAAATACCAAGTAGCCTTATTTGCATAACATCTAAACTAACAGCCCTTTAAGGCCAAACATCACTCGGACTTAAATTGCTCCCATCTACCATTAGCTCTTATTAACTAAAATTCCTAAAGGCCCATTTCTTAGTATGTTTTTTGACGACTGGATAATGAACTTAACCCAGGACCTACAGTAACATCTTAAGAGGCACAAAACCAAATCAATAACTTACTTGAATGCATGGAGTATCCAAAAATGGATTCAAATCCATCCATGGTGTCACTGCTATTCCTAAACTATCACCTTACTACACCAGCCTTTCCAGAGTTATAAACCTGGAAATGAGGCTAGTGGTATTGTACGGGATGGTCATTTCTAGGCATAGCGCTGTAGAATTAATTTCAGGCTTCTCCTGAACTTGCTATAGAGATCTAAAGTAAATCATTTAAATGACTTCCTGTGAGACAGGAGCAAACCTTCCTGTCTGAATATTTAGTTTCCTACTCCCAACCACTATTGCTGTTAAGCACCTTTTTAAACCAGTCAGCAACCTGCTTAAAAGTAATATTTTACTTGGTTACATTAACCTTTCCTGGTGTTATCCTGGAAAAAAAAATTTGAAAATTCCTTCAGCATTCCACTTGTTCAGCGAATTAGCACCATATCAATAAGATCCAAACATTTAATTAATTAGCATATTGTGCAACAGGTATATTAAAGCACTCCAGAAAATTTCATCTCCTCCATTCTGGAGTGATTACAGCACTATATCCCAACAGTTCTCTGCCAAAGTTACAAAATTTCCAGAATCAGCATACACATTTAGGATCTTTTACCAAAACCTAGAGTCCTCTCCACTTGTAGAGCAAGCTAGCAATGACCGGATCTGTGTTAAAGAACAAACTAACTGCAGCACAAAAGTCTAGTCTAAAAACAGTCTTTTGGCACTACAGACAAACCTTCCACTCAATATTAAACACATTAAGAGTTATCCTGTCCACCAAATCTACATTTTTTTAAGGTGGAAAACCTGCAAAATACTTTTATTTTTAAAATAATATTTTATTGATGTACAAACACAATGCAACAAAGAGAAAAACTAGCAGTGAACTGTACAGTAACCCAGTCTTCAAAAGACAAAACCGCAAAAAACACAGAACATTAACAAGTATAATACAACTTATCGATATATACACTATATAAAGTGCTACCAAAATAAATGGATGAATGAGTTATATCAAGGGACTTAGAAAACGGAAGGTGGCCTTAAGTTGGTAACAGAAACTACATGGGCTGAAAAACTGAACACATGAATTACTTATTTAGATGTTTCTAAAAAAAAATTAGTCTAGTCTTCAAGTATGTGGTGAAATAAAGATCTCCAAAGCTTTTGATAATAGACTCGCTTGTTGATGCTTCTTATAATAAGTTTTTGAGAGGAAATATATCGGACTGCCATGTTCCTAAAACCTTCCCATGATAATTTGGTGCAGTCTAGCCAGTTTTTTTATGTACCGCTCGACCAATGAGTATATGGTAATTAAGATGTGAAGCCCTAGCTTCGTAAATTTAATGGCCATGATATGAAGGACAGCCATTTCCCAAGATTATGGTATCCCATTTTCTCCAAATGTACTTTAAGGGAGCACCAAAGCTCATGAGAGTATCCACAAAACATGTAAAATATCTGCTTGTGGAAATGAGCAACATGGGCAGGCTGAGAAGGTAGTGAGATTAAACTTCTTTAAAATAGCTGGAGTGAAGTAGGTGTTGATCATTAACTGAGTATACAATAACTTTTTGAAGGGAGAGAACTTGTTAGTAAGTTTAATTGCACTGAATTTCTGTTCTTCTATAAGTAGGATTCCTTGATGATCCCAAAATTTAGAATAGAGAAATAATGGTTCATATTTAATGAGGGTGATCAATTTATAGGAAGATGACAACATACTTTTCCTACAGGGTAGATTTTAAATAATTGTTTCCATTCTAGATATATCTATTTCATTAACCACAACATTTCTGGTTTTGCATAATATGATCTGCCTAACTTGTCTTAGAATAATATTGTATTAATTATTTACCACCCAAATTAGTTTTAAATCATGTAGTGATTTATCATTTTGTTTATATATATATCCCATATTGAACAATCTTTCAACCGTGAGAAATCTTTGAGGTTTAACATTCTGTTATTCATTTTCCTGTTTGGGTTCAGATGTATCGGTTGTAACAAAAAAAAGCTTTGTCCAGATTGAAAGATTTTAACAGATCATGTAAAATTTTAATGTTATGCTTTGGGATATAACTTAACTCTAAGTTTCTATAATTTGTTGGAAGTATGAAAGGTAGATCTCTGGGACTGATGCCCTATTTAATACATGTCGATGCCACAACCTCACCCATGTAGGGGGCCGTGATTCTTTGAGCAGAAGTTTGATATTTGGAAGATTCTGTTAATAGATAACTTGAAATATAGCTGCAAGTCTGGAAGGTTCAAGCCTCCTTTATCTTTGGGGTACACTAATCTTGGATAGCTTATTCTAACTGCCTTGGGAAACCAGATAAATCTGTCAAGTTCTTTATTTACTCTAAGAAAGAGAGTTAGGGATATTTGTCAAAGATGCATTAAGATGGCATAGTAGTTTTGGAAGAATATTCATTTTAATAATGGTTACTTTGGATAACATAGATAATTTTAAGTGTTTTCATCTACTTAAGTCTTGGGAGATGTATGCCCATGATTTGAGAAGATTTTCCTGTAATATAGACGTGTGTTCATGATTATAACATAACCCAAGATATTTACAGGAGTAGCTCTTGTTAAAGGGGGAGCTCGGGAAGTAACTCTTTACGATTTAGGGGGTTAATAGGAAAGTTATGGGATTTTTTTTATTTGTTTTATAGTCTGATACCAATAAGTATGTGCTGATGGTTGTGATTATTTTTTCCAAGTCAGTATTAGGGTGCTCAAAATATATATTTAAATCATCCGCAAATGCAGATAAGGATACATTAATGTTTAGAATTTTAGGGATTGAATGAAAGGCATTTTGTGAAATATATAAGAACAGGGGCTTTATGTAAAGATTAAAAAGAAGGGGAGAAAGTGGGCAGCCCTGCCTAGTTCCATTCCAAATTTTAATAGGAGGTAATAATATTTTATTTATATATAGGTATGTTTCTGTGCTATTGCAGAGCATTTTAATTAGATTAATAAACTCATTGGGGATATTGAACTGACATAAGGCAGCAAATGGAAAAGACCAATTAACTCTGTCAGATGTTTTACATACATCTAAAATTAATGCACATCTCGGGTTTCTGTCCTTTTTGGTGAGAATAATTGACTCTAGTGTTAACGTATTGTCCCACGTATGCCTGCATGACATAAATCCGGCTTGTTCAGGTGATACTAAAAGGGGAATAACTTTTTTCAGTCTTTCTGCAAGTAATGAGGATAAAATTTTTATATCAACGTTAATTAGGGAGATAGGTCTGCAGTTATGCGGGTTTGATTTATATGCATTATGTTTGTGATTTATCTGCATTATGTTTGGGTATAAAGATTGTTTTGGAGCTATTTAAATAAATATCAAATATGTCTTTTAGTTTAATGAAATTGTAAACTTTCAAAAGAATAGACAACAATTTCTTGTTAAAGGTTTTGTAGAAGTCCGGCGTGAATCCGTCAGGGCCCAAGGCTTTCCCCGATTTCAATTTCCTGATTCCACCTAGAATTTCCTGTTGATTTAAGGGGGAATTAATGAGCTCTTTTTGGTTATCGTTAAGTTTAGGAAAACTTGAGTTTGTCTAAAAAGGCTTCAATATTTTGGCAAGTAGTTTGATGATTGTTCCTCCCATACATATCCGAGTACAACTGGTGAAAGACTTCAATAATTTGTGAGTCTGTATTATAAACTTTATCTTGGAAGTAAAGTAAGGTTATCCTAGAAGCATCACGTTTATTTTCTAAAATTCTTGCTAAAGCTCTAGATGGGGTTTGTGTCCACTCAGAGTATTTAGCAATAAACCTAAGTTCCTGCAAGTAGTAGCTAGAGTTGTGCAAGTCAGATAATTCTTTTTGTGTTTTGATGATAGCTTTTTCTAAGCCAGGGCTTTGTTTCATTTGGTAATTTGCATCAAGTTCTTTGAATTTGGCCATTAATTTGTGTTCCTTGTCCTTCCTTAACTTCTTGAGGTATGCAGCTTTCCGAATTAAAATCCCTCTGAGTTTCTCTTTACATACAGCCCACTGAATAGCATGGTATTTCAGAAGTCTCCATACATGCATCCAGTTCTGATAAGGTCTCAAGGATCTCCTGTTCCACCTCTGGTTTATATAATAGATTATTATTTAGGGTCCAGTTAGGGCTCCTTACCCTATTTGTCAAAATGATTGACAGGTTTATTTTTAAAGTAATTTTCGAGTGATCTGAAAAGAATCTAGGAAAACCTGCAAAATACTTACTCAAACTACCTTAAAATACATCAGGCAAGAGTCCTAAATAAATTCTTAAGGATTCTGGGAAAGTTTATTTGGAATACCTCCCCATCTAAAACAGAATATAATGGTTAAATTGTTTATTATCCTTGAACTAAACATGAACAGTGTGCCATTTCAAATTTAAACCCTCTTTGCAGCCTCAATCCAAAGATTTTCATCGGACTTTATCCTTCATAAAGTAGCTATACTAAAGACGGTAAATGGTTCAGACGTATTCACTCCTAAACAGATGTCATTAAGAGAAGTTGTCCATGAACCCCTCCCGATCCTGAGCTTGGTTCAAAGGTAGGGAAAAAAAAAAAAAAAACACTTGCAGATAACATAACATCAAGTACAACTACCAGCTTGTAGACAGCCAGTCAATGCAGCTAATGATATGAAGGCATCGATCTGGAACAAGAGGAAAAATCTGAAAATTAGAGCAAGACAACATCAGATTAAATGTGCAATATCTATACAGCCACCCAAGAACCGTCAACCACCAAATCTATACAGGCAACCAAGGACAGTCAACCACCAAATTAAGTCAGATGCAAATCACTAGATGAATATTCAGAAAGACTATAGAATAGCAGAGCTTTCAGAAATTAAGATCACAGTGTTGGACTGTTTATAAGAAGAAATTTCCCTGAGACCAGAAACCTGCTACTTGATGCATGCTAAACTGATACATAAAGTAGTTTATGGTTACCATCAAAATGACACTACTCCTTAGGTAAGTAGCCTTTGTCATCTTGGTGGAAAATCTGCACTGCCTCCCAATTCTTACAAATTCACCACAGCAAGCAGGGTCCTGCCATAGTTTCCAAGAGTCTTCATTCTCTTGGTGGATCCCAAAAGAAGCTAGAAAGTGAGACTATTTCCACCTCATTACAGTCTTCATTCTGACTATAAAAGTCCTCTTGTGGACATGTGCAAGTGTGTTAAAAGATTCAAGGCAGCTGTGTCATTACCTTGAGCAATTATGATAGTAATTTCGGACTGTAATCTATACTCTGTTCCAATCCATTCCTAGGATGAACCTCAAAAATCTTCATTTGGGCCACTGTTCTCTGGATAACAAATGGACAAGAAAAACAAATACTGTCTCATTTAATAGAGGCTGGTTCTTAAAACTGCAAGTCCGCCACTATAGATATTAATCAACCTTAGTCAGACTTATTTGTTCTTGGCCCTTCAAAATAACCAGAATGAAGAGAGAGGGTAGTGATCATTGAATAAATATGGATGTACATCACTGCAACACACCACTGGGGTGGTTCGAATAGTATAAGCCAACGAAGAATAACTATCCGAGACTGTGTTTGCTCTTAACTCCTCAGCTGTTTGTGCAAAGCTAAGAGTAACAAGTCTCCAGTGTTGTTCCTTGCAGGGATTTAAACAGCAACAAAGTATTAGAATATGCCAATACAGAATATTAAATATGTAACACTTAATACCAAATATCCAGTTATTTATATCCCCCGAGTTCTAACATTGCTAAGCTACTTCAGTGACAAAATCAGTTGACCGCATTCTTGTGGTTCTCCTGACCAGTGAAAGGCACTGACTTGACAGAGATGCATCAGAGTATGATGTCACAGATAGCATTCTCATCTGGCACCTCCCACGCAGGCTGTTAGCAATCAGTTATAATTGTTCAATGACAGAGTAAAATGTCATACTTTAAGATAGCAATGAGTTATTAGGTAGAAACCTAAAATTATTTCTACTTTTAAAAAGAACAGTGACAGTTTACAAGCTGTTAACCAGTGCAACTCCCCTACAAATTGACACTTTGGGCAGCTACATTGTCTGCTCCACCCTTTCCTTGGCTCGTTCCACAGTAGTACCTCACCCCAAACAAGGGAACTCTTAACTTAACTCTCACAGTCCTAACACTCTTATCCTCACTCTCGAAATCTTTTCAAAAAGCAATTTCATCAAAACTCATTTTGCACCTCAATTCTTTTGAACTTCTCAGTACTCGACAACATGGATTTTAGGAAGAGAAACCGTACTGTAACACCATTATGAGTACCAATAACAACCTACTGACCAACACAGATTAAAGTCATCTTACTGGTACTTTTTTTTCGCTCAGGACAACACTCCTCCACTTACGAGAGCTAAAGAGCTAAAAGGAATGAGCCTCTCACCAACGCATCTTAAATGAATGCACAATCATATCCCAGGTCATCAGTCTTTCAAGGTTAGGAGTGGGCGACTTCTTCCCCCATGCCACTTTCAGCAGGTCAGCTTAGCATTCAACAAGGCCTTCCCTTTACTCCTTTTTTTTTTACTAATTCTTTGAAAAAAAAGCACAATTTCTAACATGCCTACCATTTTATAGTGATGTCAAGGTCTTTGAGGCATTTAATTTATCACAGCATTTATGAGCTCCATACTTGAATTGTACAGCTTATTCTTGGCTTAGGTTCTTAGACTCTGTATCAGAAGTTATAAAAATTAAAGTTGTGCTCTACATTACATCCAAACGTCTGTTCCAGGTCCCATAAAAATGACCTGTCAACCCAACATTTGGGTACGTCTTACAAACAGTTCAATAATTCAAATACCTTCTCTTCCAAACAGTCAGTGTGAAATGATAGTAAGCGGTTAATTTAAGTATCAAACAAACTTAAGACTGCATTGGTTAACTGCAATAAACTTATCCCATCTACCATCACATGATGCAAAAGACACCACAGCAAAAAAAGAATGTTTGCACTAGCTCAATTACGAGCTCTCTTTGAAGAACACTAGTTCATTCATCATCTCTAGTAAGCTTAAGAACCTTTAAAGCAATATATTTGGAGTTCCAGCTAATTCGCCATGTTCTGAATTGCATTGTAAAGCCTACCCAATACAAAAATCAATCATACAAAGCACTAGTCTGACATCTTAGTTCTTTATGTTAAATATTCTCCTCCTTTAAGCTCCTATAATAAATACCTGTAACACACAAAACATACAGAATTGCTGCCTGAACACACCTGCCACCAATCCATTCACTCTACTCCTCCCAACCTGCTCCTTAGAATGGTTTACAGATGCATTCTAATGCATACCTAAAGTTCCCCTTACCATTAAACCAATATCACTTCACTAGTGCAAGTCAATTCCATCCAAATTGTCAACTACAAATGTGCAAGTGTATTAATAATCGACTCTGTATTCTAGAATTGAGTGCAAAGTATCTGGTTCCTCGATCAGTTCCAAAAATTATCAAAGAAAAACTATACAGGTGTGTAAAGTTTCTCAGTCTAGCTACTTATTCTCTATTGTTGAATGAGCCATTTTGTACTGTAACTATATATATTTTTTAAAGCTAACAATCATATCAGAAAATTGACCTTGGTTTTAGTGCATCAGCTAACTAAAAATAACTAATAAATAACAAGGTGCACAGGTCCACCAGTGATGCTAAGCGTTCAGTGTACTGCACTGAGTAAAACACACTGCACTCAGTAACAGTATCACTGCAAAGCCTGCAGTGACAACAGGAACAACAGACTCCATTGCAAACGATGTCACTCAGTAATGCATACAATACTAGTCTTCCACTTCAACCCTTGCAATTCCATTGTAGGCCTCACCATTTTGCAGAATTCCTCATTTTGCAAGACATAATCAGCAACTCATGAAAATCTAGAGAAAGCCATCATTTAAGCTGTTACCAGAGTAGCAAAGATTAGGTGCTCAGCATGAAAGCAGTGTTAGCACTAGCTATTCTGACAGTGTTCACAAACATCCATAGCTGGACACAGATGGGTGGGTGACCATGGTCATTCCACACTTTGTGGCATTGCCCTTCCTGCCTGGCTATACAACCCCCCCACTACTCTGTCCCTTGTGCCACCCCCATCGGTCTGTACAGGATAGGTATGCATCACCAGGGCAGAGGTCACTTACATGCATCAGTGTCGAGGGCAAAGTGCATACTGTTCAGACAAGGACAGGTACAACTTTGTGCTTCAGGCGAGTTTTTTCTGTAATACAAGGCTCAAATTCCTTGCACAACATGTAATGTTAAAGTTCATTCAAAATCAGTATATCCAAACACTTTTACTTCATTATTCTTTTGCTGAAAATGTTGCAGTAAACATCCCCTCTTATTCAGCAAGTATGTCAAAATAGTCTATTTTACTATTTTCTATTTATTCTTAATATAAAAAATACCACAAAACACATGTAAATCCTAACTAGTTAAATTCAGTTTACACAATTCAAACTGGCAATGATAAATGCTTGTGATGGAAAACTCGAAGGAATTAGACAATGACTGAAAAACTGGATTCACCATTAGCCTTAAGACACTTTAATACGCAGACTAACACTTTGTAGCTGTCCTGCAGATTACATTTTCTTTTCATTTCATATTCATGTCATGAAAAATAGGGCATATGCAATCAGTACAAGGATCTGTCATATTGAAACAAATTATGTTTATAAATCATTTAGCACAAAGACGTGTATATTTTTATCACGGAAAAGCATGTAATTGCAGGTGTAATTACTTTTAGTCTTTCCCTGAGATATGATCGTGGAACACAAGGATCAGTAACAAAACTTGCATGCAAAATTAACCACAGCCTCTAATCAGGCTGAGTTAGCACCTAATTTCAAGTAAATATGAGCAATGAAAGCTATAATTTTGCAGATAATTTCAAGTGTGTTTCTAAAGTCATCCTCCACACACTATAATTACAATGTGTGAAAGGATAATTGAAGAATTGAGTGGCAATAACCTTTCTTTAAATGCCGTTAGCATTTAGAATATTACAGGATCAGATAATTTGTTTGAACAAAACGTTACCTATGTGCATGCTGAAAATAACTGTCTCTAGGGTCAGAATATTAAGGCAAATATATACATCACCCTGGTGATTGTGTATTTTGCTGCTATACACTTCCAGACAGCCTTAGAAAGAGCAAACCCAGGGTAAGCACAGAAAGGATCAGTGACGGGAAAATGTTGAAATAAAGCTGAAATTAAGATAATTAAAATATTTGATTACACTTGCGTGCTCTCTCTCTCTCTATATATATGTATATATATATATATATATATATATATATATATATATATATATATATATGTGTATATATACACACACATACATACATACATATACATACACACACATACACACATACACACACACACACACACACACACACACACATGTGAATAAGCTAGATTCAGTGGAAGTCTCTGTATTAAATTTTGCATTTTCTCAAATGTTTATTCCAACAAGTATAAACTATTTCAGGATAGCATAATTTGCCTTGCAAAATTATGAAGTTTCTACATTAAAAACAGAATCCTTAGCATATACCAAATTCACAGATTTTCACGACTATGTATCAATATATTTGTATTAAAATATTTGCTAATGGTTTATTAATCTTGCTGTTCTTCACACTGGAATGCACAACAGAATGTACGCCCGTTTGTTATTCCTATTTTGTTAAATGACTACAATCAGCGATTTTGAAAATGGTTTCTCTTTAGCTGGCGTTTATAGAGCTAGATTTAAACTTTTGCATACTATGACTTCAATACATGGAAAACATTAACAAGAAATATATGTAGCATCACTCCTACTAGCAATGCTTCCTGTTTATAGAATTTGTTTTTAAATATTCTTGAAAAAAATAAAAACATGGTCTTTGCCTTCCTCTAAATGAATTTTCTATTCCAGTTGCTTTAGTCTATTGAAAAGTTGTAGAACACTGCTGCAACATCAGTCTCCAGAAAACTAACAGCAATATAAGAGCAGATTAGTTTATAGCAAAGAACTAAGCTGCAGAGGGAGCTTAACTCAAAATGAGTGCAAAGATCACTAATTCATACATATGAGATCAGTAATAAAAACACGGGGTATAGATACAACTTATGCAGAATTGGATCCCAACTGTTTAAAGTTTTTCTTTCAGACATTGTCATATTTGTATATTAAATATATAGATACACACACCCGTCATACATACATTTGTGATTGTGTGTATGTATGTATGTATATAGTATAGAATTTGTAAGTGAAGCACAGAGTGCAACTTCCTGCTAAAGGCCATACAAGTGCAATTATAAAATTATTCAGAGAGATATCTAGTCAAGGATGATAACACTCGCTTATTTACTTACTCTTTTTCCATTTGTCCCACTAGGTCAGTGTCTCTTTTTCATGGGAGACTAGAGGTAGTATTCATGCTTACTGGAGGAAATTTGGTTAGGATGTTGTTGTTGTGTCTTTCGGCTTTTCCTGGTTAGGGGTCGCCACAGCAGAACTCCGGTCCGCTAATGATTGGCAGTAGATTTCTACGTGCCGAGTTGCCGGTCCTGATGCACAACCTTCAACGAAGGTACGCCTATTCACACGTCTCCACACAGAAGACGTTCTAGCTGAGATTCGAACAGAACATCTTACACGTGAGGCGGCAACACTACTGCAGCACCACCACTGCAGTTTGGAAATTTGGTTAGGATACTGGAGAAATTTCCCTACTCTGAGCACTAGATGGCACCAGCGGGCTTTCACCAGTGCTTGAAGAATCTCAAAATGTAGGGGGAAAGGAGGCTAAAAGTGGGGCAGTACAGAATAGTGACATTTGAGACAGACTAAGAGGAGATTGGCAATGATGGATCAAGGTAAGCCAAATGCAGATGAGGAAGTAAGATAGAGTAATATGGTGGTTGGCATGCTGGGAGAAGGTGCTGCCAGGTGAGCAAGGAAAAGGAGCATGGATTACCAGAAGGTGGTGATACACATTTAAGGTCCCGCTTGGCTAGTGCAACAGGAACAAACGTTTAATTTACATATGCAGAAATGGCAAACAGAAAACGATGCTGTGTCTAAAGTTAAAATAAGCCAAGGACTTGCTGTGTCTAAAGTTAAAATAAGCCAAGGACTGATTCAGGGACAACAAAACCAGAAGAGAAGACCAGTGGTAAACAAAGAACAGGGACACTATGTGTGGTATGAAGTTAATGGCAGTATTATTTTGTCATTGGAATTTAAAGTACAAGACACTGGAAAAGAAAAGTTTGTGAATTTATTTTGAAAAATGTATGAATGAAGCAAAGAAAGAGTCTCTCTACACACTGGAATGAGTACATTTTTCTGAATGTGGGACTGTAGTTGAAGAAGGTAAAGTAAAATTCATAGCACGTGACAGAGAGGAACTCGAGTTAAAGACTTTCTGTACATTTGTAATAAGGTGCTGGAGATTAATGTATGATAAGAGAAATATTTGGACAGAAGAGTGGGAGGTCCAAGGGACATGGTGTGCATGAGGGGGAAAAAGCAGCACATTTCAAATATTAGAAAGGTGAATGGGAAGTGGGGAACACAGAGCTATTGGGGTCAACCTAGAGATTTATTGATGTGGGGAGAGGGGACATATCCCAAAGAATTATAGGCCTAAGCATAAAAAATGCATGGAATTTGGAGTTTTTGGTTTGACTGTCCTTTACTTGAAAATGAAAGGTTATTAGAAAAGAATATTTCCAAAGAAATATCATTTGAGGGTAATATAACTGGCAGTATTGGTAGAGAAAATATTAAGGGGGGAAATGACTGAAGACAGTAATATACCCAGTATTGAGAAGGATGCATCAATGAGATTGTAATAGCAAAATAAAAACAGACGTGTAGTAGTAGGGAGTGAAAAGAAGAGTGAGGATTTAAGACAAGAGAACAAGAAGAAAACAAAGGGACAACTTAGGAATATTATCAGTAAATGTAAACAGCATTTGAAATATTAGAGGTTCAGTAATTAAATGGTATGGAGGTTACATGTTAAAGAGATGCATAAAAAAATAAAAAGGCAATGAGGGGTAAAAAAGATTATATAGTTGGTGCAGAGTAGTGTGTGTGTGTTCAGGAGCAGGATTTGTTTTTTAGTGAACAAACAGAGAAAGTGAATAGTAGTACCTGTAATACTAGTCGTATGTGATAAAAGAGAAAGATACACATAAATGTGCAGCACCATTATGATGGAGAACAAGATACGAGACAAGGCGGACCGAAAATAGAGACCGGACATATAAAAGGGGGACTTCAGATCCGAAATAGATTGTGTGCTGCAAACCAACTATATGAAAGAAATAACAGGTGGAGAAGAAATGGCAGAGTTTTCAGATCACACAACATTATGAGAACAGGAGATGACAGATAAATAATCAGAGAAAAGAATGAAAAAAGAGACCGGCGAGATTGCTAAAACTAATGAGATTAAAAAGGAAAACAAGATTTTATATGAACACAGTTACAATGTGCGCAAATATGAAAACTGGACACATTGCTAAAGTACTTCTAAAGGAAAATAAGAAAATCTTTGCAATTATAGAAAAAAGAGTATGTAATGACATTATAAAAAATGATAAAGAAATAGAACAATGTGGTGACACTAAGAACTTGAAAGAGAGCTGTATGAAAAAAATAGAAAAGGGATTACAATATGTGTAATTTGGACTGACTTTTTTAAAAGAAGGGAAAAAGAGAAAGTTTCAACCTTTATGGAAAGTTAGGAAAAATAAGGACAGATTGATACAATGTTTAATGGAAATGTTAAATATAGGCAGACAGAAGTAATGGAACCTGTGTAAAAGTTAGTGGATGGAATATGTAAAAGGAAACAATGCAAACACAACTGCTTGTAAAAATATGAAAGTAATAAGAACTCTCAAGAAATGGTAGAAATAAAAGGAAGATGAGATTCAGCACCAGGAAAAGATAGATTAGATTTTGAATAGAATAAAGGGATAATGAAAATGAGAACTTAGTGTCATGCAAAATAGTAAACAAATGCATTGATAAGGAAAGGAATAACAGATTAAGGGATCTGTGGTGAAGTGATAAAGTTTATATGGAAGAAAAAAAAAAGAGAAAAAATAGAGACCGCCACCACTGGGAAATACAAGTGATAAAGCCTGTATGAAAATGCAAACAAAAATGCATAAGGTTTTGAATCAAATTATAGAAGGAGTTTTTGGAATAGAGAGGATTAATGAAAATTTTAATACTAAATGTAACATATGATTTTAAAAGAAAATAAGGAAGTAAGATTAGTGGCATGTGATGTGGCAAAGGCATTTTGCAAGGTAAGTCATCAGGGAAAATCTAACGACATATGGGCTAGGAAAATTGATTATAAAAAGAAGCTATAAAATGTCATGAGTGAAAATTATGAATTAAAAAAAAAAAGACAGGAGAGGAGTTAAACAATAATGTCCATTAACCATGTCTGTTTGTACTTGTAATAAATGCAATTTAAAGGTGTAAAATACAAGAAAAATGGGAGACAAAGGAAGCTATACTAATTTGTCTCATATGTGGATGGTTTATTGACAGTGGCTAAACATAAGCTAAGTGAAGTTGTGGTATGCGTGTACGAATTAAAGCGGGTTACAGTTACTCAAAGCAAAAGAGAGTTTGGTAAAACTAAGACAATAAGTGGATTATCTTATCCTAGAATAGAAATTACTGTAGTAGGAGTGACATTTGGAAAGCATGAAAATTTAACCAAACAGTGGAAAATGATGATGGAAGCAAAAATATTAATCATTATGGAGAATTTTTAATCTAGCATTTAACAAAAAAGGTGTTTATGTTAAACACTTACATATTAAGAAAAACTAGCATCTTAAGGGAGTGAGCTAAAATGGAGAAATTTTATTTGGGGATAAAGACAGAATCCAGTGAAGAGAGGGGGTGATGTACAATAAAAAAATATGAGGTTTGAATCTAACAAATCCTGTAGTGTACTTAATGTTAATGCATTTTCCTGGATAATACAGAAGTTGAAAGAGTTGCATATCACTTTTCCTCATCATGCATAAGATATGAAGAAATATGAAGGACAGAAAAATGGTAAACAAAAAGGTGGAAGGAAACCTACAGGAAAACCAAAAATTATGGAAGATGAAAGAAAACTATGTCATAACAATATTATAAAGTATTGTATGGTATATCATTGGAAGGAATTAAGAAATATAAAATTACTATGAAATTTTGAAGAAAAAGGTCCAAGAATTTTTATGAAGCAGGGTATTTCCTGTGGAGAATTTTGCTGTTTAAGTTACCACTTAAAAGTAAAATGAAATATAAGGTGCTGGAAGAAAGAAAATCTAAGTGTAATGAGGAAGAAATTTAAAAAAAGTGTTATTTAGAATGCAAAAAAAGTTTTGGAGAAGTTTAAAAAAATATAAAATGGAAAGTATTTGAAAATATAACAATCCCTATATGATAGGAGGAAAATAAGAAAAATGTGAAATTAAAAAGTGGGGCAAAATACTGACTGTAGCAATCTGCAGATTATGGAAAAAGATATAGAGGAGTATTGCATAATAAAAATAAGGCTGGATTCATCAAGATCATCACAAAATGCCCAATTCCAAAAGACTTGCTCTTGTAGATCAGGTTGGAAGCAGGTCTTTTGGAATCTGGCCTCCGATGTAAGCCTTTTTATAGATAGGCCTTACACTAAAGTTATACTGAGAGCAAGTCTTTAGGAGTCCAGGCAGATTTACACTGACAGCAACTCTTTTGGAATCTGACCTAAAGTGCATTTGGTGAGGAGTTCAGTATGGATGTGGATGCTGAAGACCCATAGCCAGAGCAGCAATGTAGATTTTCTGCACGCTCTTCAAGGTCCAGTGGTATGACTCAGGAGAGACAATACCCATGGGGGGGGGTCATTCACAGTGGCAGACAGTGTTGAGATGCAACACCTGACCATCGACTCCCTTTACATTGCTTAGAAGTGCTGGGACTAAATATCCATGCGTCTGTCATGACCTATTCTCTCAGGTTTACCTCTGCTGAATAGACTTAAAAATAATTTAATAAAATTGCAAGCATGTACAAGTACTTCAACTATTAATGTCTTAAGGAAGTGTATACTAAAAGTTATTTTCACTGTGTAGTCTAGTGCTTGCAAATATGATATTGCACAAGATAAAACACTTTCTGATCATCTGGTAGGATTGATGTATAAAACACCAATGCTGTGATGTTTCAATGTTTACAGAATTTCAGAGTCAGAACTGACCCGACTCAGGATGAGAAGTCAGAACTGACCCGACTCAGGATGAGGAGTCAGAACTGACCAGACTGAGGATGAGGAGTCAGAACTGACCCGACTCAGGATGAGGAGTCAGAACTGACTCAACTCAGGATGAGGAGTCAGAACTGACCCGACTCAGGATGAGGAGTCAGAACTGAATACACTCTAGGGTTCTTCTGGCATGAACTAATATAGTACAAGTTCTCTCCAAGCATTAATTTAATATACAATGATCACATTGGATGACTGAGATTTATCATATACAATATGGTTAATCTTCCAGCTATGGATATATTTTCCATATTTTAGTAAATACCAAGATCAAAACTCAGTTGTCCAGTCAAAATAATTGATAAGTAATTTCTACAAGAAGTATTCAAGTGGTCATGCTTTCTAAAAGTAGAATTAAGCTCAATTATGAACCATGACGCATTCTGAAAGGGTCAACTATAAGGCAGGTTTCACGCCATTATATGGCCCATCATCTCCAATATTACCTAAAACTGCATAAAAAAATGTCTCGTGTTACTTCCCAGACAGACTTTCATCCCATCAGTGTGAACCAGGATATAGTGCAATCCTTAAAATCTGCTAACATCCTCAAATACTACAAGTACTCACCCTGCTGCTTTAACTCTAGTACAGGTTACACAAATACTACAAGTACTCACCCTGCTGCTTTAACTCGAGTACACGTTAACCAAATACTACAAAGTACTGACCCTACTGCTTTAACTCCTGTACAAGTTACACAATTACTACAAAGTACTGACCCTGCTGCTTTAACTCGAGCATGGGTTACACAAATACTACAAGTACTCACCCTGCTGCTTTAACTCGAGTATGGGTTACACAAATACTACAAGTACTCACCCTGCTGCTTTAACTCGAGTAAGGGTTACACAAATACTACAAGTACTCACCCTGCTGCTTTAACTCGAGTACAGGTTACACAAATACTACAAAGTACTCACCCTGCTGCTTTCACTCGAGTATGGGTTACACAAATACTACAAGTACTCACCCTGCTGCTTTAACTTGAGTGTGGGTTACACAATAGCAGCTGCTGTCCTAAAGGTTCTTCTCATCCATTCCACATAGAAATTATGTATTCTATTGTCTTTTATGAAGCAGTGATATTCAGAAGCTATTGTTGGTGTTCTGTGGCATATTGTCAAGCTACAAGATTTAAATTTAGCCATAATTTACAATACATAAAGACAACCCCAAAAGTATCCCTCATGTATATAAATTGGGATCGGGACTTCACTCTACTAAAAACTCATAAGCATCATAGAACTGGCCTCCAGTCAGCAATTAGCCTGACAACCTGAAAATGCAGACATATTGACCTTGGGTCAAAGGCAGCTAAATCAGACTAGCATATCACTTTTTTTTAAATCTGCTTTAAACCAAAAGGTCAAAATCAAAGACCCTACAATTTTCTGCAGCTGTCCAGGGACATAACAGTAATCACATTCTGTTTTTCTGGGTGTATTGTTCCCTGTAATAGTTTTGGGTCCAGGATGTAAATGTATTTCTGACTAAGGAATGGAGCAAAGACTGCTCATGATCATGAATAGTTTACAATGAGAAGCAACCTGTTTATATTCACCCACATTTGTTTTCAGATGTCTGCCATATTACGTTAAGACTTGGCATCTCTTGTGGCCAACTCCATTTTCGGACTTCTATGCATTACTTGCAAGTAATACAGCACCATCATCTGGACAAAACTGATCTTTAACTTTGTATATGCACAATGCTGTGCCAGTCTGCTCTTTTTATTACAGTAACAGAGTATTTAGTGAAACAGATTGGAAAAAAAGAAGGATTTTTATACCATGAAATAACAGAATAAAACCAGTACACCTGAATTAGTGGCGACTCAGTCCCTTCATCTACCAGGTTCAGTCATTATATCATTCACTAGTAGTTCAGCCAATCAGCAGTGCAAGATAAAAAAGGTATAGTAAAATGAAGTGGTACAGCAACAAAGAATTATGAACCAGAAGCTGGTTCAAAGAATAAGCTGGTGTATCACAGAAAAATCTTAGGAAAGATCATAGCTGATGGAAAGCAAAATTATATCCAAGGTTAAATGAAACTTCTCAGACAAATACAAGTTTTTATGAGAAGTACTCAGGAATATCATGACAAAATCCAGGAAGTCTACAACTGCCTAAATTCACCTCTACATCACTGATCAGTATACAGTGCATTTTTGCTGATTATATATATATAGATAGATAGATAGATACATACATAGATAGGGATGTAGCTATACATTAAACCATGTTTTCTGGCAAGGTTATAGCATATTTTCAGTGGAATCCAGTATGACATGCATGCACAAGTGTACACACTGTCAAAATAGTTACAAGAGGAGGCAAGACATGGTATGCTGTGACAGTCCATACTCCAGACCAGTAATCAAGGAACCTCAATCCTCACCACTGACACCTTTGAGGGACGGTCACTAGGAACAAAAAAGGATACACACAATATTTTTAGATGCAGTTCTCTTCACCAAGAACAATTTCCCTTAAGAGCACACTCCAGAGCTGAGGCTGGACTCTCTCTTCCTCTCCAGGCCCCAAACAAGACTCCACACTGACTGCTTTGGAGCTCTGTGTCCCTGCTCCAAGTAGCTCTCAGACACACACACACACACACACACACACACACACACACACACACACACACACACATGGAAAGGCTGGCACAGATTTACCAGCTGTGCTCCCTCTGCTCAGACTATAAGGTAGTTATGCTGCCACCAGTCAGCTACTCTAAGGCTCTTACAAGGGTGCCCAATTATACGGAGTAAAATTAATACTAATACAAATGGTAGAGTTTGACCAATGCAGCAAGGTTTTCAGGAACAGCCACAGTGTCACTAACATAAGCACAAGTCCTTTTAAGATGTTAAGAGTATTCTCTAAAAGAACAGCTGCAATGAAAGATATAGAAAAATGTAATCGTAAATAACAAAATAGAAAACATGAGAACACTGAATATCTAGTTACAATAAACACCAGAGTTTCAATCACAGGAGATATAAAAAATAACACAGTTGTATAGGTTCACACAGTTGCAGAAAAGCAATACTTAACTAATCTCACTATATTATCCCGACTAAAAAATTTCTCTTCCTTAGTTACGTTATTAAACTACAGCAAGGCAAGATGAGTGCAGAGTTGCTTAATACAGCAAGGCAAGATGGGATGTGTGGTTGTGTGACATATCTGTGAGTGATCTTTCCTGTCAGGTTCTGAAAAACAAAGTGCTCCTGTAACAGTTCCATCATATCTGTCACGGATATCTAAAAAATTATTTCAGTGCTGGTTATAGAATGACATCACATCTAGTCACCTAACTCTGGTACAATACACATCCAGAGCTTTGCTAAAATCTGTTGCAGCATCTGAAAGCTATAAAACAATTTCAAAAACATCCACCCTTCTAGGATAGAAATTAGTTTACGCCCAAGGACAATACAGTAGGATTCCTAGTACTGGTTTTCGAAGTAATAATTGTCTCTGGCTGCAATCAGACCTGTAAGATAAAATCTTTATAGAATACACCAACCCATTTAATTTTCAACCTATTTTTCAAAATTATCTGGACTGAGATTAACATCTTCCATTCCAGAATTATCTGTTAAAACATGTACAATTAATCACTTATAATACTATCCGACATACATCTCCTTTCTGCCCAGTAGGACCCACTGTTGATGGATTTTTAACACAAGCATCTTTACAAGTATGTTTTTTATACAAGCATCTGTACAAATCAGTGTGATAGTCAAAGGACATAAAATTCTTTACAAAACTCCATCTAGCTATGCTGGCATATGTTACACATGCAGTGCTCTACTCTCCCTGGCACAGACAGCACTACCTCATATCATCAGATATGCATTCATCAAAAAACTTTAATGAACTGGCAAAGTATGAAGGTTATATTTATTTGGGATTTGTTTGCTGGGAAACTCCAAGTAGGTCATTAGATACCCATTTTCAGTGGAAGTCAGAGGATAAAAGCTCCAGATACATATGGTCAACCGAATGAAAAACTAGACAGACAAAGTCTTAGCAGTCAAGCACAAATATGAAAACACATTAGTTTGTCAGAAAGACATAGACATAATACAGTTAAAACATTCAAGCACAAGATTTGAAAAACTACACATTAGTTTATCAGAATAAAAACTCAGACATATTAAAAGTCATAGTGTTCAAGCACAAATTATATGGAAAGCCTGGTAATA
Source organism: Protopterus annectens (assembly GCF_019279795.1). NCBI lineage: Eukaryota > Metazoa > Chordata > Ceratodontiformes > Protopteridae > Protopterus > Protopterus annectens. The sequence continues at coordinate 22,002,257 of NC_056739.1, read as the reverse complement.
GGAAGATGCAGCTTTAATTACATAATAATCAACATAATGATTAATATTCTAGAGGTCATGAAATATGGTAACAGATTATATTGGTGAAGGTGCAGGATAGTACAAGTAGAGAAGGGTAGGGTGTGATAGAGGGGATAATAGGAATAGACATGGAAAAGGTACGAGTGTAACCTCAGGGGAGTTTGCATAGAGGGAGGGGTAGGGTAAGTTTGCAGTGCGGATAGACAGAGTAGAGCTCATATAATGAAATCTCATTAGCAGTAATGCCCATTTAAAGATTCATTAAATAAATACTTCACATATACCTGCATGTGTAACATCCTCTTTCTTTAGCAAGAAAGAATTCATTATACAATATATTACTTTAACACTTATGATATGAACTATACTATATAACAACACAAAGCACTTCAGCTGTTTGGGATTTATAAACTATATATATAATCATGTAAGGTTGCCATTTTTTTAAAAGTGCCCACATCATAGTATGACTTGATAGCTGATGATGCAAGAATGCTGACACTTTCTGAACTGTGTACATTTGGATTACTCACACTAGAGTAAGTCACTGGCAAGTCATGAGAAAATGAGCTTTCACATTCGCATGACTTGTCAAAGATACTTTCACATTTTGATAAAGTGGTAGTGGCTCTTGCAGCTCTAACCTCTGAGACACATCAGCACCAATCTGGATTTACATATCCCTTGGACCTAATCTTTTAAAACAAATGTCTCCTAGTTTGTTCTGCATACTAGTAAATCAACACCCAAAGTCTAACCGAATACTGGCTGATTAAGTTTACTCTTACAAAATGATAAAAATTCTGCTTAGTCTTCCTTACACTTTTTCATTTTTGCAAGATAACCCTTGAATATTCTTATCAGTTGAAGAAGCTCAGTTTATATTGACATTCTTACAATTCCACTACATTACTTTTAGTGGTAGGTACTAACAAAGAGCATGAAGTAGATAATTTACGTTTTAAATGTCTGTTCATCAAGAGATTAGCGATAAGAGATGGAGAGATTGTAGTTGCATGTTTCTGTACCCTATATTTGACAAATAATGCAAGTTCCCTGAATTCCTAGACTGCTCACTAGAAACTCTGACAGTAAAACCAAAGATCATATACCTTAGCCATATAATACAAAGACAGGATTCTTTAGAAAAGATACTAATTCTATGAAAGGTTAAAGACCAAAAAACATTCTGATAGTCGGGTTCAAGGGATAGACAGTACTACTGAAATAATAAATATGAATTTGCAAGTAGTATTATTGAAATAAAAAGATATTGACCACAATACAAACTTAAAAAAATGCAAGCATTTTCATATCTTACAAGAAATTCAGACAAATCACAATTCACTCCATTCCAAAGTCACATTTCTGTGCCGCACTTGTGCTTGTTTCCCACCTTTCCTGTAACTAGCCTAGTCCAGATACAGGACTGTTGATGAGCTTCTGAGCCCCGCAAGCCTTTCTGTGTTGGAGGAAAGCCTTCTAGCTTATCAGTGGGAGTGGTAAGCACTAGGTAGCCTGTCTACCACAAGAGGAGTGGTTCTTGCCCAGAAATTGTAGTTTATTGACCATTTGGACAGTTTGTCCATCTCTTTCAACTTTCCGGTTTAAAAGACCACATTTGCGCTTGTTTCCCATCTTTCCTGTAACTAACCTACTGGGAAGCACTAGAAAACCTTAAACTGATACAAGCCTTCTAGCTTAGAAGAGAGACTTTGGAGTGATTATCAGTTTTCTTTACTTTCTTGCTGTACTTAACTGCTTTCCACCTAAACACCGATTTTCCAGCATTTATTGTGATTCAAAAGCTTGTTTTTTTCACATATTGTTCTTATTTGACTGCCTGCACCTTTAAAAAGTCTTTTTTTGTTTAAATAATTTGTTTAACTGTTGTAGGCTACACACTAAAGTGAGATAGCCTTTTCTGATGGTTTGTAGTCATTTAAAACTGTTTTAAGTGTATTTTTTTACTGTTTTTATCTTTTCAAAAAAGCAAACACATTCCTTGTTTCCCACTTTTCTAGGTTAGTATAGTCCAGTTTTCAGGCTAGTGATGAATTCAGGGCTGTATTACAAGTTTCTGAGTTGCCGATACCTTACTTGGAAAGAAGGAAGTTTCTCTGTTCACCTGTGAGAGAGGGGAGCTTTGAGCAGCCTATCTGTCCCTGGAGGAGTGGTTCCAGCCCAGAAGTTAGTAGTTTATTGGCCATTTTGGGCTAATTTCTATGTCTTTCATTTCCCTGCTATAAAAACCGTGTTTGCACGGCTTTGTGCACTGGGCAGTGCTGGTTAGCTTGGGTTAAATTATTTCTGGCTCCACTAAGTCTCCTCTTCAGTTTTTCCCTTGAAACTAGTCTAACTCTCAACCTAAGCACTCAAAAAGCATCCTACAGCCCAGTACTTGCTCAGACCTAATAGCAAGCACTAATATACCCAGACACTTGATTGCCCAGCAGGGCAAGGCTCTTTATTCACCCCTCACCAACTAAGCGGCTAAGCAGCTCACCCTATTCAGGCATGACCAAAGGGCAATTTCAGGTGTACTCTCCAGTCCAGCTGGTGAATCTGGGTATCCTGAGGCAATGTTACAACTGCCTCATGTACAAAGACAACCCTCTCCTCCTACCACAAAACACTAACATATGCGAAAGATGCAATTATGCAGCCAAACTGGTGGCTAAGTTGTCTCCACCCAAGACTGGAACAGACAGTTAAGAGGAGAAGGTTAACACTTGCACCACACATAAACCTACTAAACCAACACTGGCAAAAAATGCACAAATACACAAAATCATAATTGGAGGCTCTAAATAACAACTTGCAAAAGCATTGGAAACCTCCAAAGCAGACACCCAAACAACCTGCACCTCCCGTCACAAACCAGACAACACATAAAACACAAAAATCAGTGTGCTGCACAATCACAGCCCTTAAGGCGAAATAACATACCTAACACACTAGTAATAGGTGACTATAGACAGGCACACTGATGTCCCACTCACTACGCTGGACAAACAGAAGATTACTGTTAGCTGCCTGTCATGAGCCAGAATTCGCCACATAACACAAGCACTCAGGTCACTCCAGAACAAGTACAAATATGACTGTCATTGTTCATGCTGGTATGAATGACCTGAGACGTACCTCCCTGGACTACATGAAAAGAGACATGGAAGAGCTCTGATCATGCAGCCCAGGCTGGTATGACCCTGTCCCTGGGCAGCATTCTGCCCTCACCAAGAATGATACCTCAGTATAAAGAAAAATGATAAATTTCAACAATTGGCTAAGCTTCTGGTGTTATTCAAAGGGGATCCAGTGCCTGTCAGCCTGGGATGACATGCTCGACAAGCCGTGTTGCTTTGCAAGAAACGGCTTGCACCTGTCACCCCTAGGCTTCCAAATACTGGCCAAGGCTCTTGCTGCCCCAATAGTGTCTTTTTTTTTAGGCAAGGCTCAAAAGTCAAACCCACCTCCATAAACAGCACAATTAACAAAAAACTGAGGGTTATGCTACTCAATGCCAGGAGTTTAAATCTCAAAACGCACGCGCTCAAAGCACTCCTCAGTATGGAGAACGTTGACATCTGTGCAGTAACTGAAACCTGGTTCAAGGCTCCAGAGAGCACCCCAGCACTACTGGGCTACAACTCGTACCACACATTTCAGCCACAGAACACGGACCGAAACACAAAAGGAGGGGGTGTATCCATATTCATCAAGGATACCCACACCTCCAGGTTAGTGGCGCAGCATGATACCTCTAAGATCATCCATGTGCAACTAACATTGAACAAATCTGCAATGCAAATTGTGGCCTGCTACAGATCACCCTCCATGACCCAGGACCACCACTCCACCTTTCTGGAGACACTGAAAACATGAAGTTCCTACCGAACACCCTGATATTAGGCGATTTCAATTACCCTACCATTAACTGGGAAAACTCCCAGGTCCAGCGCTTCCTGGAATTCATCAACTCAAATGCCCTGGATCAGCTAGTAAACTCCCCTACCAGAGGTGAAAACATATTGGACCTGGTAATCACAAACATGGGCGACAGGTGTTCCACACCAGAGGTCAACCCGTCACTGGTTAGATCAGACCATAAACTAATAACTCGATGCCCACACCCCACCAGCACCCCCAACTAAGGAAACCACAGTAAGAAACTTTTCTAAAGCAAACTTCACCTTACTTAAGACAGAGGCGGTAGGTTTCACAGCCCCCACACTAAAGGATAACGCTGCCCAAGATGCAGAAACCTTTACAAATGCACTCTATGAGCACCTACAAGGATGCATGGATCATGCCATCCCTAGCAAAACCAAGACTCACTCCTTTAAGAGAAGGAAACCAGTCTGGTGGACCCCTGCCATAAATGGGCTATACAATAGGAGGAGGAAATTAGTTCAGAAAAAAAGCAAATCCCAAGAAGGAAAGACCTCCCTGATCAGTATCAGTCAGAAACTGAAGTCCCTCATAAAATCATCCAAGGCTAACTTCGAAAGAGAAATAGCCAAGGATTCAAAAGATAACCACAAAGCCTTCTTTAGCTATGTTAAGAATCTAAGTGGCAACTCGCAGATATGTGCCGAACTAGTGCAAAATATCACAAAATATACTGAACCTACTGATATTGCCAAAATCCTGGCAGATAGATTCAGTGCAAACTTCACCCCCCTCACCCCCAAAAGGGCCCACAACAATACTGGAAAAGTGTAGCGTCCCAGAAATCACAGACACACGGGTGAAAATAGCCTTTTCAAAAGCCAAAAACATGGCGTCAATGGGGCCAGATTATGTCCCAGGCTGTGTCTTGCATGAACTACAGAGCAAACTAACCCCCCACCTAAACACGCTGTTCAACCTCAGCCTCTACACAGGCTACTTGCCCATAGAATGGCGCACAGCAACAGTTATTCCACTCTACAAAGGAGGGGTCACAACTGACCCTGATAACTATTGGCCCATAAGCCTGACTAGCCTGGTTTGCAAGGCTATGGAGCCCATCATCATGGAACTCATTAACAAAGACATTGGGAACCTTCAAACACTCAACCCGACCCAGTTCGGCTTTAAGGGCAGATCATACCTACTAAACCTGGTTGACTTCTTCGAGACAGTCACCAAGACCATAGACGAGGGAAAGGTTGTTCACACAGCCTACCTTGACATCGCCAAGGCTTTTGACACCATTCCCCACTCAGGTATTACAAAAAAACTCACCAGCCTGAACATAAACCACTATGTCATGAGACGAGTTGTCAACGGCTTACAGACAGAACTCACGCAGTAAGAATAGCAGGCTCCAGGTCCGACTCTAAACCAGTCACAAGTGGTGTCCCACAAGGCTCGGTCCTGGGACCTCTACTGTTCGGCACATACTTCTCAGAAGTACAGACAAACACAGGAGGACAATGGCTAACCAAGTTAGCCAATGAATGCAAACTGGGAGCCATAATTGACTCTCCAGAGACATAAATAATGTCAAATGAAGCGTTGCCCATTTAAAGTGGGTGTTTTATCATTAAGTACAGCACCAAAGAAAGAAGTGCTAGACATTGTGATAATTACAACAGATGCTAATTTTTAGAGTTAATTCTAAACACCATTTTAATGGTGCCTGTGACATTTCCCATTCATACCACAAAGAATTGTGCCTGTGACATTTCCCATTCTTACCGCAGAGAATGGTGCCTGTGACATTTCCTATCTGTACTGCAGAGAATGGTGCCCGGGACATTTCCCATTCATACTGCAGAGAATGGTGCCCGTGACATTTCCCATTTGTACCGCAGAGAATGGTGCCCATGACATTTCCTATCTGTACCGCAGAGAATGGTGCCCGTGACATTTCCTATCTGTACCGCAGAGAATGGTGCCCGTGACATTTCCTATCTGTACCGCAGATTATGGTGCCAGTGACATTTCCCATTCTTACCGCAGAGAATGGTGCCCGTGACATTTCCCATTCTTACCGCAGAGAATGGTCCCCGTGACATTTCCCATTCTTACCGCAGAGAATAGTGCCCATGACATTTCCTATCTGTACCACAGAGAATGGTGCCCGTGACATTTCCCATTCATACCACAAAGAATTGTGCCTGTGACATTTCCCATTCTTACAAACGCAAAAAGTAACAAACAAGTGAAAACAAAAACCAGAAGACAAAATTACCCTGTACTTGTGAACGCCAAGGGAATTCTTGTATAGTCCACACTTGTAAATTCTCCATACTCAAATGGCTGCTGTAGACAGAATCCAGGATAAAATCAGTTATGTTAGACGCTAAATAAATGTCCACAAAGAGGTCCTATACAACAAAACATCCATATGAATCAAGTAGTAAAAAAGATTTCTCCAAAAGCTTTATTGAACCAATACTGTGAAGCGCTTTTCGTCCCACTAATAGTGGGACTTCTTCAGACAAACAGATTCTGATAAAAACCAAGGTTTAAATACTGGTTTTGGCGCCAAAAAGGTGTTGTTGCTAGGTTACAGTTCTGTGCTTCAATTAGTTAAAGGTATAGTGTCCTAACAACTAATGAGGTGAATCTATGAATGAATTTAAAACAAAATCAACAAAACTTCAGAACCATTAAAAAGATTAAAAGCATCACTAAGATGTCATTATTACAGTATCTAAATAAATACTAAATATTAAACAAATATAAAAATATATAAGATGTATATGGTAATACAAATCACATCTATATATTACTACATGTTTCAGACTAAGGAATGAGCAGTAACAAACAAAAACCAGTATGTATAAAAGTTACTCAACTTGAGCACTAAATACATATATAAATAAATCACATCAAAGAATCGAGTGGTTACAAAAAAGAAAGAACGTTGTTGTGGGAAATTGCTATTGAAAGATGGTACAAAGTCACATTAGAACTACAATGGTCAGGTCAGAATCCCACCTAAAACACATACCTAACTACAAAGTCTAACAAAAGTCATAAATATATGTTCAGGATATACAGTGACACCTGAACAAAGAACTATTAAATAGTGCAATTAATGTAGCCAGGTCATGTAGAAATCATGTATATTGTAATTGTAAAAGAAATATGGTAAAAATATATATGTTAACATCATAAACGATAAATTTATAATCAAACAGCAACTAGTAAACCTATATAAAGGTAAAATGCAAGGTTACTAAGGACAAATGACTCCATAGATGCGCGGTAGTGTACAGAAATTCACTTTGAAAACAAAGCAAGCATTCCCCCTCCCACAAGAGTATATAACATAACAATGGTATATATCAATGTCGTAGGCTTCTCAATTTCAATAATGGATATAATGTGATAGTCTCATTAAGGCCTGGGGGGGCATTGGCATGGCACCTAATCTGCCAAAAGAGTTCTAGTACTTCCAACAGGACTTTTATTTATTTATTTTATTTTACATTTGTTGACCGGGCTAGTCAAGCTGGACATATATCCGTTTACAGTCGAGGCCCAGGGAGAAAAGCTCCAGAACAGGCAAGCAACAATTATATATCACAAAAAAATTAATATGCACAAAAATATACAAGTTGAAAAACGAGAAAATTGCAAAAAGAATTTAAAAATACATTAAAAGTAGAAATAAAATAAGAAAAAAGTTAAAGGCATGGTACTATAGTTAGACTAATAAAACAGAAGAAAACAATGTAGGAATACGTTACAAAAAGATTATTAGTAAGGCATAGTTCAAAGAAGTGACTCTCAGCAATTGAAAGTGTAGGTTAGGATCTCAGTAAGGGAGGAAGAGGAAGATTAGGTGTATGGACTTCAAAGGGTCCTTCACGGCTGTCAGGTGATATGGTATCAATTGCTTTGAAGTTGAAATTATGGCTAGGGTTGTCAATAATATGTTTAGCAAGTGCGTTCTCTGTTTTCTTTTTCTCGATTGCGTATAGGTGTTCGTAGACCCGTTCTCGTAGTTTCCTGTCAGTTTTTCCTAAATAAAATGAAGGACAAGCCTGGCACTGTGCCAAGTAAATTACTTTGGTTGACAAGCAGTTAAATTTATATTTGAGGTCATATGTAATATTCCTTACTGTGAATGTCTGCCCTGTAATCATATGTGCACAATAATTACACATATTGCACTGATACATACCCACTCTCTGTGTTCCTAGTGACACATTGTTTTGTAATATCTGTTTCAAGTTTCTCCCTTTTTTTTTTTATCTAACAATGGTGTTCTGAGTAAAAACTTACCACCTAAGCCAAAGATTGTCTGGAAAAAAGGGAGAAACTTGAAACAGATATTACAAAACAATGTGTCACTAGGAACACAGAGAGTGGGTATGTATCAGTGCAATATGTGTAATTATTGTGCACATATGATTGCAGGGCAGACATTCACAGTAAGGAATATTACATATGACCTCAAATATAAATTCAACTGCTTGTCAACCAAAGTAATTTACTTGGCACAGTGCCAGGCTTGTCCTTCATTTTATTTAGGAACAATTGACAGGAAACTACGAGAACGGGTCTACGAACACCTGTACACAATCAAGAAAAAGAAAACAGAGAATGCACTTGCTAAACATATTATTGACAACCCTAGTCATAATTTCAACTTTAAAGCAATTGATACCATACCACCTGAAGGCCGTGAAGGACCCTTTGAAGTCCTGTTGGAAGTACTAGAACTCTTTTGGCAGATTAGGTGCCATGCCAATGCCCCCCCAGGCCTTAATGAGACTATCACATTATATCCGTTACTGAAATTGAGAAGCCTACGACATTGATATATACCATTGTTATGTTATATACTCTTGTGGAGGGGGGGTTTGCTTGCTTTGTTTTCGAAGTGAATTTCTGTACACTACCGCGCATCTATGGAGTAATTTGTCCTTAGTAACCTTGCATTTTACCTTTATATAGGTTTACTAGTTACTGTTTGATTCTAAATTTATCGTTTATATGTTAACATATATATTTTTACCATATTTCTTTTACAATTACAATACACGTGCTTTCTACATGACCTGGCTACATTAATTGCACTATTTAATAGTTCTTTGTTCAGGTGTCACAGTATATCCTGAACATATATTTATGACTTTTGTTAGACTTTGTAGTTAGGTATGTGTTTTAGGTGGGATTCTGACCAGACCATTGTAGTTCTAATGTGACTTTGTACCATCTTTCAATAGCAATTTCCCACAACAACGTTCTTTCTTTTTTGTAACCACTCGATTCTTTGATGTGATTTATTTATATATGTATTTAGTGCTCAAGTTGAGTAACTTTCATACATACTGGTTTTTTTGTTTCTTAGTGCTCATTCCTTAGTCTGAAACATGTAGTAATATATAGATGTGATTTGTATTACCATATATATCTTATATATTTTTATATTTGTTTTATATTTAGTACTTATTTAGATACTGTAATAATGACATATTAGCGATAATTTTAATCTTTTTAATGGTTCTGAAGTTTTGTTGATTTTGTTTTAAATTCATTCATAGATTCACCTCATTAGTTGTTAGGACACTATACCTTTAACTAATTGAAGCACAGAACTGTAACCTAGCAACGGCACCTTTTTGGCGCCAAAACCAGTATTTAAACCTTGGTTTTTGTCAGAATCTGTTTGCCTGAAGAAGTCCCACTATTAGTGGGACGAAAAGCGCTTCACAGTATTGGTTCAATAAAGCTTTTGGAGAAATCTTTTTTACTACTTGATTCATATGGATGTTTTGTCACATAGGACCTCTTTGTGGACATTTATTTACCATCTAACATAACTGATTTTATCCTGGATTCTGTCTACAGCAGCCATTTGAGTGTGGAGAATTTACAAGTGTGGACTATACAAGAATTCCCTTGGCGTTCACAAGTACAGGGTAATTTTGTCTTCTGGTTTTTGTTTTCACATTTCCCATTCTTACCGCAGAGAATGGTGCCCGTGACATTTCCTATCTGTACCGCAGAGAATGGTGCCCGTGACATTTCCCATCTGTACCACAGAGAATGATGCCTGTGACATTTCCCATCTGTACTGCAGAGAATGGTGCCCATGACATTTCCCATTCTTACCGCAGAGTATGGTGCCCGTGACATTTCCCATTCATACCGCAGAGAATGGTGCCCGTGACATTTCCTATCTGTACCACAGAGAATGGTGCCCGTGACATTTCCCATTCTTACCACAGAGAATGGTGCCCGTGACATTTCCCATTCTTACCACAGAGAATGGTGCCTGTGACATTTCCCATTCTTACCACAGAGAATGGTGCCCATGACATTTCCCATTCTTACCACAGAGAATGGTGCCCATGACATTTCCCATTCTTTCCTCAGAGAATGGTGCCCATGACATTTCCTATCTGTACCACAGAGAATGGTGCCCGGGACATTTCCCATTCGTACCGCAGAGAATGGTGCCTGGGGCATTTCCCATTCTTACTGCAGAGAATGGTGCCCATGACATTTCCCATTCTTACCGCAGAGAATGGTGCCCATGACATTTCCCATTCTTACCACAGAGAATGGTGCCCGTGACATTTCCCATTCTTACCTCAGAGAATGGTGCCCATGACATTCCCTATCTGTACCACAGAGAATGGTGCCTGGGACATTTCCCATTTGTACCGCAGAGAATGGTGCCCGTGACATTTCCCATTCTTACTGCAGAGAATGGTGCCCATAACATTTCCCATTCTTACCACAGAGAATGGTGCCTGTGACATTTCCCATTCTTACCGCAGAGAATGGTGCCTGTGACATTTCCCATTCTTACCTCAGAGAATGGTGCCCATGACATTCCCTATCTGTACCACAGAGAATGGTGCCTGGGACATTTCCCATTTGTACCGCAGAGAATGGTGCCCGTGACATTTCCCATTCTTACTGCAGAGAATGGTGCCCATAACATTTCCCATTCTTACCACAGAGAATGGTGCCCGTGACACTTCCCATTCTTACCGCAGAAAATGGTGCCCGTGACATTTCCCATTCGTACCACAGAGAACGGTGCCCGTGACATTTCCCATTCTTACTGCAGAGAATGGTGCCAGTGACATTTCCTATCTGTACCACAGAGAATGGTGCCCGGGACATTTCCCATTCATATCACAGTGTGCATAGCAAATGCACACTGTTCATTGGACTTTGCTCCATGAAATATGTGAAGAAAATAAAGTGACATGCTCTCCAAAAATTACATCAAATTATGTAAAAGGTACAGTAAATAAAACAAGGAAGAATTTTTCTGCCAGTAGTTCAACCTTTACCAAATAGCATGGGGCCATGTACAGAGAGCACATTTCTCTACTCAGTATGGCAAAGCCTGCCATTTTGCTTTGGTGGTGAAGCAAATGGTAACAATAGCATTTATAACATGCAGAAATAGAATCAGATATACCCAAACAGGATAAAGACTTTAACATATTGTTTAAGCATAGAAGCATGCCAAGTCTAGGGATCACAGGGACCGTAAGATAGCTAGCCATATACATCTTTAAGCAGACAAACTTAAACACTTCTTGTCACTCCAAGCTCTTAATAGTGCCCACCTCCCAAGTTCAACAGGGCTGTACATGAGGACCCTGGTCTATACATCCAGTCATCAAGACTGACCATAAAAGGTAACCAAAGCAGAGATTTGACCTGCTGAACATATTCCATAGGCTAGAAATTTGTTGAGCTGGGAATCTCTCTCTAGCAAGTGTTATTTGTTGGTAAAGATTTATGTCCTTAGTGTAGGTGTTTGTAGAACTACTGATTTTGCAAACAAATAGGAGGATCAAACAGGACTGGGTCTTTCGTGACTCAAAAAGTGAGAGATGTCACAAGAGAACTGTATTAGAGTGTTTTAAACAGAAAAGAAAAGCATCCCCAAACATATTCCAGCACTTTTCTATATACATTTTTTGAATCATTGTGGTACTTCATGTGGCTTTCCTAAAAGCCAGTATGCAGCAGAAAAAAAATCACGTGAGGTTTTTCATGCTGTTTGATTAGAACAGGATCACGCTCTTGATGTGAAAAAAATTACTATTTGGTATGTCTTCATTTCCAAAAAACTGCTTAATTGACAAGGAGAGAATGCTCAGCAGATGACTAGAAAGAGACTAGTTCACATTCTAGGGGTTTTGTGCAATATGTTATAAATCATTGCTCCCTTTAGCTATTTACAAATATGCACAACAGTGGTGACCATTTTTTTTACACAAATATGTTAACCCATATTGTTTTACCTACACAAGATAATATGTTGGACTACATTTCCTTGAAAAGTTTGCTCTGCTGTGTATATTATCTTTGTAAGCACATTATGTATGGTGTAGCTGAACATAAATGTGCCAGACTGTTTCCTTGAACTAGCTTGTGAATTGCTAAGGAATGGACATTCACTAAGTAATAGCCCATGAAATACACAGAGTTTCTTTAGAACCCAATGCCAACTTCAATATTTTAAAGGCTGCAAAGAAGGAATATGTACAATTTCTAATGTAGTGTACCTCATACGCACCCGCAGAGCAGCACAAGGCAATATATTATATGGGGGCCCTGCAGATTTACTTACTGCTGTTAAACTATGTCATAGCACAATGCGTAGTTCATGATGAAACAAAAAAAATAAATCAGACATTTGACAAGTGTTTGAATGCAAGGAAAATGCATAACTTCACATTGCATTCAGATAATAAAATTTATCAAACTGCCATGTAAGATCTTTTGACAAAGGGAAAAAAGCATATTTTCTTACAGATGCACACATTTGCATTTTCCTGACATCAATAGTACACGTTATATTATTTACAACAGTGAAATGCACTACGCTGAACCAATATACTAAAAATGATAACCTACAGAGTACAGTATCCCAAATGAAAAGATGGAGAGGGCACACAGTGGCACAATACCCCAATGGAATACCAATATGGAAAGACCACAAATAGTGGTACATAAAAGGTGCTACATTAATGACAGTGTTACTGCTTCAAAACTCTAAGTCAATGCTTTTTCCCCCAACAAACATCTTTATTAAATTGTCACACATGATATAGGCAATCTTACATTTATATAGGTGAAAAACAAACATGACACCACTTGGCAATTCTGGTTCTATATCATAAGTCAAAAAAATCATCTCCCCAGTCAATTCAATCTGCTCACCCAGCATCTCGAACAGAGCAGTCTGCAGGGAATCCCTAAAGTCTGCCAGCTCATTACAATCCCAAAAAATATGTTCCCAGCCATCTCTTTCTTGCCCATCATACCTCCACCCGAGGAAAAATTCTTTGGAGTCTGCTTGGGGTATAAAAATACCTATTTAAACACTTCCAGGCAAAGATCCCAAATCTTCTAGACTTTGTTGCATATTTGAGAGATATACATATATCCTCCCGTTGTCCCTTTGTGAATTTTCTTATCCAGTCTTTCTTCCTAATCCGTTCTAATCTCCTCTAATTGATTCTTATAATTGTCATGCAGTATTTTATATGCTTTACTAATTATTCCTTTTTAATGGCAGCTTCTTTTCTAGATTCTATTAAAAACTTTACCAGTGCTGGTCTTTCATTCAGGAGCCCCCTATTTCTTTCTCTTTGCCTTTACTCTGATATCAATCCTTGACAGGGAAGGCAATCTCTAACCTGCAGTCCAAATAAATTCTTGGCCCCTTCCCATTCTATTACCTTTCCCTTTCTAGTTATTTGCTCCCAATACCGTGGTTCCTTTCCCAGTTTTCTCCAATAAATTCCAGCCCCTCTTGTCTATTATCTGTATCCCTGACCACAGTCATCCCTATCGGCAAAATATCTTTTCTCCATTCATGTCCTGGTTTGGTTCTTAGAATACTCCCTGCTATTTTATGAATACAATACTCTAAGATTTTTGTTGTTCTCCTTAAGAGTCTACATCCAAAATCCCAGTCTCTCCTTATTTCTTGAGCTTCCTGCCTGTATCAGCATCATTTCTTTCCACTTTGAATTATAGTTTTCTGTGTGTACTAGGTACAAGAGCCGTAACTGTGTTGCTCTAAAATGCCATATCAATTTGGTTAATCCTAATCTGCCTTGTTCTATTCAAAGAATCATCATCTCCCACTTGACCCTTGCTGTCTTCCCTTCCCAGATAAAATCCTTCAACTCTTTTTTTAATTACCATCCACAGCTTCTCCTCTGGTTGATACAAATATGCCTGACCTAAGACTAAAGGGAATAAAAACATCTTAAAGGTTTGCATCTTAGTATCCAAATCCATATAACTAAGCTTCCAGTTTCTCAATTTTTGTATTACCTTCTGTTTAGTCTCTTCCCACATATCCTTAGCTGCCACAACAGTCATTTATAATCCATGCTCCTTAAATACTTCATTTTATCATGTCCCCTTAAATATGGATATTGTTGGACCAATTTGTGTATGGGTACATAATTTACCTGTATTGCCTTTGTTTTAGCTTCATTAATTGTGTATCCAAAGAAGGATTAACGGTCTTAAAATTTTCCACAACACTAATGGTCCTTTCTGGTTTTGTCTTGTATAAAATAATATCTGCAAATACAGTCAGCTTTTCCTGACTGCCATACCAGTTATATCCTTGAATATGTTTATCCCTTATTTTCTTTGCCAATGGTTCTAAATATAATGCAAACAAAGGGGAAAGTGGGCAACCCTGCCTGGTTCCTCTACTCAAGCAGAAATTATTGGAGAGGACCTCACCCACCTTAATTAGCACCTCAGATCCTTAATATATTCTAATCAGCCTTATAATTGTATTGGGGAAAGCAAATTCTTCCATTGCCCTGCTCATGATATCCCAGTCTTCTCTGTCAAATGCTTTCTCTGCATCAAGACCCACCAATAAAAGTGGTACTTTCTTACATTCTTCTTCCCTCTGGATCATCAACATTCTGTTAATATTGTCAAATGCTTGCCTCCCCACCACAAAACCACACTGATCCATATCTATCAATGTTGGTATCACGTTTGCCATTCTTTTAGCCATTACAGACATGAACACGTTACAATCATGGTTTACTATTGAAATGGGCCTGTATGAAGCTGGATCCAATGGATCTTTACCCTCTTTAGGTTTTATCGTTACCACCGCTTTCTTCCAGGATGTTGGTGCTTCTCTTCCTCTTAGAAATACTGTTAAACAAAACCTTCCAGATCTTTATCGGTTTTTCCTTCCTAACTTCTACAGGAATACCATCTATTACTGGGGACTTTCCTGTAGATTGACTATACATAGCCATTTTTATGTCATCCCTTCCTATCCTTACTGTTAGAAACTGAGCCTCATCTACCTCTAACCTGGGCATAGTCGATTCTTCCATAAACATTCCCATATGTACCTTTTCTTGATTTCCATATTTCTCTGCTTTATACAAACTTTCATAAAATTTCCGAAATATTTCCAATACTTCTACAGGGTCTCTTCTCATCTTCCTTGTTATAGTTTCCCTAAGATTGTTGACAGCCCATTCCACTTTCTGTTGCCGGAGTTGTTGTGCTAAAGTTTTTGTGCTCTAGAATAATTATCAAAAAACAGTTGCTTAACAGCAATCTTTCTAAATGTGCGCATGTTATCAAGGCAATCCCTTATTTTCTGTTTAGCATTCTGCAGTTGCTCCTTTTCTTGTTCGGAGAGATTCCCCCTATTTTGCAATACTTTAACATTTGTCAAGCCCGCTAAATAATTCTTGTTACGGTTTAATCATACTTCCCTTTCTTTTATTTCAAACCTAGTTGCAAACTCCACTTTAATTTTATCCCACTCCCTAGCTGTTTTCAGAAGAAATTTCTATCTTCTCTAGTAGCTCCTGAATTAATTCCAAAACCCATTCCTTAAATTCCTCTTTTCAACCGCTAGGCGGGGAAGTGCCACTGTCTCATTTTTATTTCATTACCCTGCATTTTTATTTTAGTTATTATTGGTGCGTGATCTCAAATAGTTATTAGGTGTGTTTCAAGACCCTCAATTAAGTGCACGTGTTCCTGTGAGATCTAAACTATCTAGCCTAGCCCAGTTTTTTGCATCTCGGTAAGTAATATGTAAATTCACTACAAACTCTTAGAACTGAATTCATATCTTCCATGTCAAATAGTTTCACAAATTTCTTCAAAAATCTATCCTCCTTTGTTATATTTTATCTTCTAGGCCACCCAGACACATCTTCAGTGTTGCAAACTGAATTCCAGTCTCCACCTATAAGTAATATTCCTTGCTGAAAGCTGATTATTTCTCCCAGAATTTTCTTGAGCTCCATTATAGCAGTTTTAGGGGGGATGTAAATGCATGCCAGTGTAATCCTCCTCCCTAGCCAGTAGCCCCTTACTACTATGTATCTTCCATTATTATATTTTATTTTTTTCCTCTTCTATCACTATTGGAGCTCCTCTTGCAATTAATATAAGTACTCCTCTTTTCCTTTGCCCCAGATATTCCACTGAATAACCATCCTGAAAACCTTTTTTATCAAATTCACATCTTCAGTCCTTTCCAGGTGCGTCTCTATAGCATAGCTATTTGCACTCTGCATTTTAACATAATTCACTACTCTTCCTTATGTTTATCTGTAAGATCATTCAGATTAAAAGACATTACAGAAACCATCATTTTCTTATCACCTTTTATGTAGATCTGCTGTTTTGTTAAATGTCTAGTTCCAGCTTTTATGTTACATACATACACTTTTCGGCAGATTGGATTTTGATAAGGTGGTTTCTTGTCATATCCACTTGCGTCTATCCCACATCTTGCATAACTTTTTTGGGTTTTTTTGAAAGTCCTCAAACAGAACAAACCCCAACAAAACCCTATTAAAACCTATTAACTTAACACTGAAGTTTTTGCTTCCTAATAAAAACATAAGCTCTAAGTTGATAGCTACACAGACAGGCTAAAGTTAATGAAAAAGAAAGATTAGTCATGCAAAGACACATGGTACAACCTGGACACGTGGTACAACCTGGACACGTGGTACAACCTGTGCTACTAGTAAGTGCTATTTGATTTTGTACGTCTTTAGCTTTCCCACTTGAATGCCTGCAGTAAGCACTTTCTCCAAGCCATTTCTCTCTATCAAATTGTCTTCTAGTGACATGCAAACAAACACAAAACTGCTAAGGGTACTTTGAGAAAAAAGCCTTACAATATTCAATATTTTTTTCATTTGCATGCTTTGTAATAAACTTGTTACTGGATACTGTCTAGGGTTTTAACCCAGTCACAAGCATGGGAAAAAGCACACATTTTTCTTTTTGTCACACTGTCTTAACTAGACCCTTCATCTCTTCCCCTCCTCATTTTTTTCTTCATTGCAGTGCCTGCATTTCTTAAAACTGAAGAAGAGAAAAGGGTGAAAAAGAAAAAAAACTAAAGCACCTGTTTATATTAATATCCCCATGCATTTTAAACTGAGAGAACTTTACTTCAGGTCTGGTTTTGCATTATCTTTACAGCTGTCACTCCTGGTAAACCTACTGATTGTTTTCAGAGAACATTACATCCTAGCCAGTGTCTCTGTTCTTTTTTTTTTCTTTTAGGTTCATAGGTGTGTAGTAGGCTAATGGCCCTGGAACCTTTACAAGCCTAGCCCATAGGATTACCCTGGCATTAAGCCACCCAACCTTAGTTCCAAGTGCCTCTGTCGAGTAAACCCACTGGAGTGATCCCTGGGGTGAATTTTCTATAGGTTCATAGGTGCAAGAGTAGAACCCCTGGCAAACTAGTCATTTGTACTGTAGTGTTAAGCATTTATCACATGCAATACTGAGCTTACAGCTTTTCCCTCAGCCAATCCCCTTCCACCAGACTATCTCCAGTTTCTCTTCATCAGATTGGCTCCATGGAAACTTGAAGATCAACTGCAGAAATGCTACTTAATATACTTACATGCAGCTGGTAGAAAAATTGAACTTAGTCATGCCTTTTTAACCAGCTCCATGTTTTTTTTTTTTTTTTTTTTTTTTTTTTTTTGATCATTGCATTGCCTAAATTTCTCAAAACTGTACAAGAAAAAGAGAACAAAAAATGCTTGCTTACAATCCCCATTGTACTTAAAAATAGCATGCAAAGAAAACCATGCACCACAAATACAGTACTATTAAGAAAAGAAAGTGTTTTCTTTCCTTACAGTTTGCATTCTCCCCTCTCTTCCCCTCCCCAAAGCATTTTTCCAGACATTAATGACATGAAGTAGGGCATATACTTTAGAGTCCCCCACACAAATTTTGAAAAAGTCCAATATTTCCAGATTTTCTGTTCTGTCATATGTCACAACTATAATTATTGCATTGTAGTCCCAGATTAAGTTATTACTGCTCTTCTCCATCACCCAAATCCTGTCTCTGCATCATTTCCAATATACTCTCAATTCTTCTAGTCAACTCTCATGCTCCCTTCCTTCTCTCCAGCACTTTCCATTGAAATACTGGAAAAGGTTACACAGATACAGTCTCTCTGTGGCCTGTGGCCTTTATTACCAGAACAAACAAAATCTTCTGTTTCACAGCTCAATTTTTGTTGGACAAACTTTTGTATTTCCTCCTCAGCATGCACTTCATCAAAAAATGATTTTGTCCCTCCAGGGAAGAACACCTTGAAGACAGCTGGATAAGCAATTTGAATCTCACACCTGCATCTCAAAATTTTTCTGAATAGTGGAATTTACATCTTCTGCCTGGTGTACAATGAGTAATCATTCACCACAAACACTCTTCCCACTTAATATTTGGTCCTTCTTCCACTGTTTTATTAGAATCACCTCCTGGTAGGATTGCTTCCTTACTATTATAGGTCTAGGTTGCTTTCTTATGGCTAGGTTTGGAGCATACACATGATGTGCCCATTCAACTAACCATTCCTGCTGTGGAATGCCAGTCCAGTTGCTTATTTGTGCTTTCATAAAATTAATGCAGTCTTTTCCTTCCAGCTCCTCAAGTATAGCTGAAAATCTCATGTTTTCCCTATGTGCTTTGAAAATGCTGGCTGAGTACAAGACTGCTCAGGAAGAGATGTTTCAAAAAAATAACAGACTTAGAAGACCTAAGTCTGTTATTTTTTGAAACATCTCTTCCTGAGCAGTCTCATACTCAGCCAGCCTTTTCTTCATTTCGACCTCTGATTTTTGCAGCTTGAATCATCTCATCTGAATATCTGTTTAAAGCTTCTTCCATTTGTTCCAGCCTTTTGTTTGTGTTGATATACTCTACCAGTTTTGTTTACTTTAACCAAGTCTGTATGCAGTCTTATATCTTCCTGTAGGTTATTGGAAGTCATGTCTGAAGGTTGCATTTCTTTTTGCTGAACAGCTGCAGAATTTGCCCCTGGCATGATTTCTTCCTCACTTTTTGTAGCGTTTTTCTACCAGATGTTCTGTGCTTCTTTATTCCTGGCATCCAGGCAGTGTATTTACTAGCCAGTTACTGAAATTTACCCATAAACACAAGTCTACTGGCCTTGTCTGCCAAGTTTCAGTTTTCACACTGGGAGAGACAGAAACAAGTTGTTACTCAGTGTGCATCCAACTTGGAATCTCAAAACATTAAGTATATGCTTGTGCAAGGAAATATGTTCCACCCCACCATCAACTCCCACCCTTACCACCACCTCCCACATTTAGAACAAGGGGATGCCCTAAGGACTCTTCCTTCAAGGTCAGAGAGACTACTGCAATGCTCAGATTCAGATGGAACCAAGTAATGTGCCAATCTTCAAAGCTACAATACCTTGGAGTGTGAGTAATTAAACAGCAGAAGGTGAAGGGTGAAGCCCCCCCCCCAAGTGTGGTGTACCCTAAAGCTTACAATATACCCATATCCACACTGTATAAATCACAACTGTTTCCAGACACACATTTAGCATTCTTAGGAATATTATACTTTCTAAATTTTCACTTTTACCTTTGTGGTCATCCTTATTGTGCAGTTCATTAAGTTGTACATTGATGTTGCATAGTAAGCCAACATGCATACATACGCACCCCACTCACCCCTTTAAATTATTTGCAGATTTTGGTATTTTAAAATTGCCATTTGTGGGCATCATCAATTCCAGTTTTCAAATTCCCAGTGTGATTGGAATTTGCAAACCTCACAAAAGCATCAGAGTCTTATCACTACTATCATATGATTACCAAAAATAATGCTCCTTTTGTAGGCAGCTGAATGCTGAACAAGTTGCCGATTCACATTAGTTTAAGAAACATGAAAAATAACCATTAATGATAGAGTGGCATATAAAAAGTCAGATTTTATAACTATGGCAAAACTAATTTTATAAAAATGTCCATGTAGGTCTACAACTAGACTCACAGTTTCCAGTCACTTTAATACATGCAGAATCCTTATTACACTCCGCGAAGGGGTAAAACATTATCTTGTCACAGTGAAGTACTAAGATATGAACTTTAACACCCTTGTTTTAGAGAGGTTTCATATGTAGGAATCTTCCTATAACAAGCTAAAACAGCGGTTGCATAGCCACAAAAGTATCATTAATGAATTATAAGAAATCTTGTCATAGAGCAAGGAGTGACTAACAGAACGCGTCTCTCACTATTTCACCTCTCCATAACGCAATATACTCATCTTTTTGTCATATATTGTCTCCTCCAGTTATTGGATATATAAAAAAAAGTCAAGACATTCTAATGAAGTGTGCGTTGCGTGTGTGCTTGTGCATGTTGTGTTGGGGGTGGGTGAGACTGTCATGGGATTCATACTCCTAGTAGGCAGAGAACGCACAAAGCCATACGTTCCCACAGACTACATATATGAAAAGGGCTGTATATGTATGTTTCTAAATGGGGACAGCAAGAAAATGGTTATTAAATGAAGTGCATCACCTTAACCTAAAATTAAACAAGTGAAATCTCCGTGTAACATGATTATGTATCACAACTTTTAACTTTAGACTGTGTTCTCAAAATGGATTTCAGTAAACTCACCTCTGGAGCTTCACAAAATCCACTTCTTGGGCAGAAACTTTTTTTTTTTTTTTTTTTTTTTAAAATACAGCGTTTTCTTTCTGAATAGTACAAATATATTGCTTTAGATTTAAGTTATTGCAAACAGAGTATGGTGAGTATTTTTGCAGAAAATACAAATATGGGGCATACAATGTTTGCCATTGTAAACATATAAATGAGCTCCAGGAACCCCATAGATGAAGGATAAATGGCAATTTATGATTCTTGTATAATGGGTATAAATACTTTAGGACTTTGCTAAAACATTGACAAATATTTGGGGAGAGCTGTGTGATCTGTTAAAATCTGCACTGTGATGAAAAAAGAAAGTTGCTGATCAAATAATACGTTTCATACTTCAGCAGTAGAAATATTTAATATATCACAGTTCGAAACCTGACACATTCCATGTAACCATTTACATTTATTCTTTTATTTTGTCAGTGTTCATTTAATTTACTTTTTTCCATGGGGATTAAATTTTTTCCTCTTTAAATAGTACTAGAACTATTTTTTAATTTTATAAATGTCACTGTGTAAGGATACAGCTTTGCTCCCGTTAGGTATTTTTTTCATTTTTTCTTGTACTTGTTTCACTGGCTCATGGATGTAGTATTTAGAAGGTGGACCTTTTTTGCCTGCCTTCTTGACTGAGTTTTGTTAGTGAGCAAGTATTTTTCATCATTTAGAGTATTACTTTTTATATTTTTATATATTTTGCATTTGATTGGCACGCCGGTCTGACTCGGATAACAAGCATATCCGTTTTCAGCAGAGGCCTAGGGAGAAAAGTTCCAAATTGACGAGATGGCAGCACAAATATTTTTTATTTATTTATTTTACATTTGTTAACCAGGAGAGTCCTATTGGATACATGCCCATTTTCAGTGGAGGCCTGGGGAGAAAAGCTCCACATATGCAAAAAAACAAGTGACAATATAAAGTCATAGTTACATTGAAGTTTAAAAATTTTAAAATAAGTGACAATATATATTCATGGATACAGTGAAATTTAACAGCAATGTAAGCTTATAGAATGAAATATGTACACAAATAATTTAACAGCATTGTAAGTTTATAGAAAGAAATATTTACACAGATTGAATTTTAGGATGACAAACAAGAGAAAGGGTGGTTAGTTAAGAAGGGAAGCTGTTAGAAAGTACATGTAAAAGGGTTAAGAAATAGCCTTAGAATGTCTAGGTTAACAAGACCCCATCTTTATAATTATATCTTTATGATTTTTTAGAAGTGTATGTAGTCTGGGTAGAGAAAGGTATAGAAAGTTATACTTCTACTATAATTACAATAATGTGAACTGGATACATAGACAGTTTGTACAGTCTTAAGGGTGAGAAGGATATTTATACATTAGCATATGTAAACAGTACGCAGAGTTTTGATTAATTATACATTAAGAAAAAAGGTGTATGTAACTTAAGTGAAGGGAGGGTATGAAGCAGGGAAGTAAGATAGGGAGAGCAGCAGTGAGGGATAAATGGCTATTGAGCAGTTAAGTAAGTATTAAACTGAAGAGGGAAAGGAGGGTGCAGTGAACAAAGGCAAGTGGTTTTAGGAAGTTTAAGTATTAAAGTGGAAAGGCGAATGTGTCTTGTGCATTAGAGTTTAGGCACATATATTACCGCTGAGTGAGGGGGGGGCAGTAGTAAAGATAAGTACTGAATCATAGCACTTACATTTGTAATAGCTTTGCATTAATCAGGTGTATGACATCAGCATAGCCATTGCTGCTTGAGGTGCTCTAAGAAACATTTTAAACCTTGGGAGGGTGGGGTTTTCTTTCACGTAGAGGAGGATGGCATTCCATAATCCTGAGACATAGCTCGAATATGAGGTGTCGCCAGATGTTTGATTTGTTGTCATTAGTAGCAAATGATTACCAGACCAGAGGTCCCTGGTTGAAACACAGCAGAGTATTGTAAAGGACAGGGCAACTGCCAGGTGTAGTATATTACATTGTGGTTGGTTAGAAGGGGAGTATATGCAAGATGATCTGGCAGTTCAAGACATTTCAGTTCTTTTAAGACAGTATGATGACCGGGTCTTGTAACATGCTAGTTTATTCTTGAGTGTGCCTTTTAGTTTAGTATAGGAGATGCAGAGAAGCATGAAGGTAAAAGGTAGGTGGTTGCTAGGGTTTTTTGCTGGTTTTGGTAAGGCAAAGTTTAGATCAATAGAGGGCACCTAGCTTAAGATGGGTTTTCCTTATGATGTGGTCAAGATAGTGATCTAATTTGAGGTATTCATCTATTGTAACACAAAGTTTAGTAAGAGTTACAAAATATAGACAGGTAGTATTATAAGAAGTTATAGAGTCAGTAAGGTCTGAGAAAGTTTTTTGGATAAAGATCAGCTTTGTTTTGTTGGAAATAAGCAATTGTTGGAAGTTTAATGGCCATGATTCAATGTAAGAGAAGAAATCTTGGGTAATTTTTTTTTTTTTTTTTTTTTTTTTTTTTTTAGTACAGGGAGGGTAGATGCCGAGTATGGATTCATCTGTGTATTACATTATAGAAGCACATTTAGTGGCCTTATCAAGAGAGTTACTATTGATATTAAATAGTAAAAGATACAACATTGACATCTGTGGGACTACTATAGAGACTGGTAGTAGTAGTTTGGCACCATTTGACTGCCTGCACTCCAAGAAGTAATTATGGAACCAAGATATTGCATGGTGGGAGAGCCCGAGAGAAGAAAGCTAATGGAGGAGATTTTGCTGTGGGACAGTGTCAAGCACCTTAGAAAGATAAGAGGAGATGATTTCCTTTGTTTCATACACTATTTGTGAAGTTAAGATGGCAGTTGTGGTGCTATGCTTTGGTCTGAAACCATGCTGCGTGTTAGTGATAAGATGTTTTGAAGTAGGTATGGCACAAAATGGGAGTGGACATGTATTTCTAAAGCCTTTATAAGTGGAGATGATATAGCTATGAGATGGTAACTTGATAGTTCAGTAGAGGAACTGCCTTTGTGTACAGAGATTATACAAGATGCTTTCCAGGGGATAGGGATTTGACATTCACTGATTAACAGTTTATAACAATCGTTACTGGGTAAGCTAACGCCTCAGCAGCTATAGCTAGGTACTCTGATGGTAATTCACTGGCAGCTATAGTTGTTGGTTTTAGCTGTGCGAGATATCTTTTTATAGTGGCTGTCAAGATTGGTTCAAGTTTAAATTGGTTGCCATCAGTTACTGGTATGTCGATAGCATAAGGCCCGAGTGTTTGTTTTTGATAAGTGCGGTTTGAATGAAATGGGTATTGAAGTCATTAGCTATACATTTAGGATTTCTATTATTGTTGGGAGAGGGAGTATTAGACTGTCCTGGTATAAATAGCTTATTGGTTGATTTCCAGAAACGTTCAGAGTTGTTGAGGTGTTTTTGTTGTTGACTGAGATAATGAGGTTTTATTTTTTAGTTTAGTAAGGTTTTGCATGTGTCGAACTTTGTAAATGTCTGCCTCTTTCTTGTTTAGTAGCCATACTTTCCAAGATCTGCTTCTTTCTACTTTTTTTTTATTTTAGTTTTGTTTGCCTAGTGAGATAGTGTTAGTGTAGAGTTTAGTCAGGTCTGGAGAAACAAATACTATGGAACATTTTATGGAACTGTGCAGCCCATAATACCAAACAACTAAAAAAGACTGACAGTAATTCTAACCTGAAAGCACTGAATACATTCCTGACTATTGAGTCAGCAGTTCTATTCAACATTATGGTAAAAGAAGTATTTATGTATTAACAGACTCCATTCAAAAGATGTAGCATATGATCTGCATCTTAAAACCACATCCAAAATAGCCTTTATGCAAACTAAATAAATGACACTATCCTGTCAAGAAGATAGGAATAGTTTTTCACAAAATGATACTGTTCCTAAAGAGGCAGCAAACCAAAAGTTTTCAAAAAAAGAAACGAATATTATACAAATGTGCTTCATTAACTACTGGCCCAAACCATTTAACTGCCTTCATCATGGAGAGCCTAAATTATCAGTCAAACTTGAAATTTCATCTGTGTTTTGCTTGGAAGAGAGCATGACCATCCAAAGTAGGCCATCAGAAAAAAACTATGCGTGGAAAAAACACACTCTGTACTATTGAACTACCTATCCTAATATGAAAACCTTTATGTTTTGCTCTGTCCATAAACCTTGAGCTCCAGGAGCCATTCTGCACCAAGACTAAACTGTACTCAGATAATCCATAACTTCATATGCACCTGTGAAAATACTAGGAAAAGATAAAACCAATCCAAGTAATAAATATAAGAAAATATCCAAGACTAACTTATCCACTGTGACAACAGAAATGTCAAGGAAGGATTATAGCTGTTGTAAGAGTGGTGGTTTATTTTATAGAATGATTTGTTCATCAACATGTCTAGCAATGGCAGATGTATCAAACAGCAGGTTTTATCAGTTAATACATTCCTAAGAAAACTGGGGCAAAGTCTCACCATCACATGTAAAACACTGCCTGGATATGAAATAAATTGAAAACAAAATTTCATTTGAATCCAGTAAATGCAGACATGTGGCCTTAAAGCCCTAAAATCGGTTTGATTCCTAAAAGATCGAGACTATAAAATAATTTAGACCACAATTTTCATCACAACCCAGAAAAAAGAAACTGTTTACATTTTAAAAAGTGGGGAATGTAGCAATTATTTATGTACTACTAATGCTTTCTAATGTAACCAGATTTTATAAAAGAAATCTGTCAGAGAAAAAATATAAAAAATAAAAAACGTACAATAAGCTGGTTGCATACGTGTGCACACCCTTAAACTAATACTTTGTTGAAGCACCTTTTGCTTTAATTACAGCAGTGTGTTTTTGTCATATTCTGATACTCAAGTGTAATTCTAGGATGAAACATGCAAATGCATAATGTACAGAAGGCACTGTGTGTGTGTGTGTGTGTGTGTGTGTGTGTGTGTGTGTGTGTGTGTGTGTGTGTGTGTGTGTGTGTGTGTGTGCGCACGTGTATTATATATGGTTTACTATCAAAAGTAGGAAATGCAGTAATTTGATTGTCGTTTTATTGAAAGTATGGTTTCAAAGTTTCTTTTATTTGAATGTGCAATTGACGAATCTGCAATTTCGAGATGCTGTTCCTGTTCACATTGGTGAACAGAAAATCTGTTTTAACAATCATCTCCAAGAAATATCGACTGTTGAAAACCAGCTTTACCCTGTTCAACATTTGGAAAGAATTATGTTTTTATTTTCAACATTTTTTGCAACGTTATGATCAAATGAAAGAATGTATTTCTACATTTTGATGGTAAACCTATATATAGGTATATATTTATTACACTTACCCGACCCACTAAAATGAACAGACTTCAGCAAAAACCTCACTATTGCAAATCCACGTATCACCAGTATTTCTTCTAAGGGGAAATGAACCACTTGGCCACCAGGGAAAAACAAATCAAACTGATCTAAATTAAACCCATTGTAGTGGGGGTCTGTGCTCCCCACACCCCCAACTAATTATACCAACTCCAAGATTGCACTGCAGTCGGGAAGAGTCCCCTTCAAAAGGCAGACTTTTCAGAAAGTTGAACTTCATATGGTCGAGACTATATGATCAACTTTCCAAAAAGTCAAAGCATTTGTATGGAGGAGATCGTGGTACAGTAGGTATCAGGGAATTTAGTCTCTTCCTCACTGTAGTAAGATCTTTGCATTGGTTTATGTAATTTGCAGGGTGGTGTGCAGCAGGAGGTCTTGCCACCGCTGCCCCCCCCCCCCCCCCAGCAAAACCACATATTTATGTGGTTTTGTTATATCTGACTTTTCAGACAAGTCAATCTTCTGGTCTTGACCATAAGAAAACAAATTCAAACTGCTCAATGCCACCACTATTTTACCCATATGGTACCTTGGTCATTCACCTTCACAGGATTGAATATAAAATTCACACGCATTCCTTTTATACAAGTACGAACCCAGTTAACCATAGTTAACAAGCAATAAATCTATTAAACATCTTTGTTTTAAACAGATGCACTTTAAATCTAAACTGATTCATACATTATTATTATAAATAGCCAACTTAAACATTAACTTACTTTAATATATTAACATTCACTTCTTGATTAGGCCCTCCAGGGGACAGTGTTTTATAATTCACAATTAACTTAATCTCCAACTCAATTTATTAAGATAATCACCTCCCATGGAAAGATAAGGTTATGCTAATACACAGAAAAAGAAACCTGCACCTGAACCCCCATGTGTTTTAATAAAATGTTCTGCCACTAGACTTTTTAGATTTTGATTCCTAATATCCCCTAAATGCTCCACTATATGGACCTTAACATTAAGTTTTGTCTGACCCTCATACCAAGCAGGGACTAAGCAATTACACCTTATGATATATACAATCCCCTCGACTCACAGCCGCCATTAGCCACATATTTTCTTCCATTAATTGTTGTACCTGTGAGTCTTCGCTTTAGAACACCCCCTACAAAAAATGCATGGAAACATCCCTCAGTGTCCACTAAACACATTCTGTGGTATATACACATAATCTCTTAAATTATTACTCCTTTTATAAGAGAATGTGGCATGCTGTAGCAACTTACCAATAACTTCATCATTACTTACTATATGCCACAACCCCCTAATGTCATCCTCCAAAGTTTGGGAAAAGGGAGAAAATCTTGTAACAAAAGAAATATCTTTTGTTCGTTCCTAACCACATCCAAACCACAAATTTCATATCTTTTATCATTATACGTCCTCATTTTTTTTTACCTTCCAATACACATTTCTTAGCTTTGCTTATTCATTCAGTGGTATAACCCTGTTCTTTAAGTCTGTTTATAACCCACACAATTCCTTTTCCCTCAGCTCTGCATCAAATGTGTTGTCAGAAATTCTCTTAAACTCACCATAGGGCAATGAACCCAATAGATGTGGGGGATGCATACTAGAACCATACAAAAAGTTATTAATACTTTCTGTACTCAATTCATTAAAGAACTTGAGTCCATGGGTGTTAGGGACCTCAAAAAAAATCCAAAAATTCATGGTCATCCCTCCTACCAACAAAAATCAAAATGATCTGTATACCATTTAAATAACACATGCCAAGTGTAGAATTTAGTAGGGTGCACAAACTTTTCAAAATCCCTCACAGTCACTGAATAGGTAGGAGTAAAAGATGCTCCCATGGAAGTTCGCTTCACCTCCAAGAAAACTCCATGTTGAAAATGAGGTTATCAGATTGGTAAAATAAAGTGTTGGCATTGAGCAGTTTGAATCTTTTTTTCTACAGTTTTTGATTTTTTCTGTTTACAATGCTTGACCATACAAGTTAGATATTCTGAAAAGTCGATCTTGTGACTTAGACCCATTATACGAGAGAGAGAGAAAAAATGTAATCAAGCCACAATCCTAACAATTTTATCTGTAATCACTATCTTAACAGAACCAAATAAAATACACTGAAATGTAAAGAACACTTTACATACGTGATTAACTAGCAAAAATAAAATTAAAAAAAAAAAACATCAAACTAACCCTAAACATCACTTAAACCCTCACCTGCACAAACATTTCATATACAACTAGTCTCCCATAACTTGCAAATATTAACTCCGTGGTTACTTCAGAGCTGGTGAAATTTCTTAGTTATGCTATATCTGACTTGCAGCAAGTGGAGTATAGCATAATTACATCAATGCTACCAGCAAAAATGTTAGCCTCAAATTTTGTCCACAATTACAATGACCAACCAAATGTATACAATACAATATAATGAATGTTATGCACTTTGTGTGATTGAGTATGTGTATGTACGCGTGTTCGTGTTTATTTATACAATGAGTGCTGAATGGTTTCTTCAACATTAATTTGGGTGACAGCTTGGTCAGCTTAGGAAATATGTTGAATGCACTGTCAACTGTGTGTTGTGTTATGCTGGAAACAGGAAGCTTGAATATAGGAATGCAAGGTAAGTGGTTTTGGTTAGAGTTGGATCTTAGTAAGTGGATAAATTTAGTGGTATATATGCATGTGTGTGTAGTTAGAACAAGGATTAGGTTAGGGGATATAAACAGTGTAGTGTGTGTGCTCGGGGGCACTTGTGTGGCTAAGCTGGTTTTCCGTACTGATACTGGGAAGTTAATGCGTTGGGTTAGTATTAAGAGCAGGGTTAGGGTTAGCATGCATTAGTAAGGAGAGTCAAGGGAGAGAAGTCAAAAATCCGGCTCTCCTATGGATTTAATAAGCTTTTTTGAAATATTAGCTTTCACAACTTCATTAAATGACACCATTAAGTATTCTGACTTGGTTGAGGGCTTACTAAAATGGTGAACATTAGATATGCTAGTATTATACACAAAGAAATTGGAAAGCACCACTAGTGACAGATATTTTTGAGGTGGTAGAGCAACCCACCCTTATTTTCCGAGTTATATAAATGAGCCAATTTGCTATGCAATGAATTGCAAAGGAGAAAGTTCATCTATGATATCAGAGTGTGGAAATATGTTAAATGGTACATACTGTACATCTAAACCTCAGAAAGGCAATTTTCCCTCATCCACTGCATATATTATATACAAGTAAGTGGTGAAAAGGTAGAATCAGCTGCCAGGAAAGATGATAGAGGCTACAACAATTCTGAATTTTGAAAAGCTAGGATCTCTGTAGGATAAGATGGAAGTGGGAAAGACAGCTACCTTAGACTAGCTGTGATATTGGGGCAAACTAGACAGGCACATGGTCTTCTCTTGTCAGAGGTCTTACTATAACTGTGGCAAGAAATACGAGATGGAAGTACAAACCTAACATGAGCACAAATGATGGTGTGTGAGTGAATAGGAGAAGTGCACACATCTGAGGTTGCAGTACACTTCATTTTCCCCTAATCCAAGATACAATGATCTCAGACAGGAGATTCAGTACCCATACTGGGAGTGCTGGGAGAAGCCCTACATCAAAAATGAATAGTATTACAAAGGAGTGTTTACTCTGTACAAGGAGTGATTAACATCAGTTTCAATATTCTCTGCATTTGGAGAACAAATGCAATTTTTTTGCCCAAAGTTTCAGAACTCACAAGTAAAGGTCTTAAACTACTGATAGGGAGCCAAATTAAATTATTTATGCTGTCCACAACAAAGCAAAGCATTCTTGTCTCATTACAACATAAGATGTGGAATGTTACTTTGATAGGTAATTCAATAAAATGCATTTGTGCATGCATGTCAAAGGTTAAGGATAGGTAAACCGAAACCAAGAGATGAAAGGCTAATGCTGGCACAGGACAGTGAACTACGTACACCTTGGTTTACAAGGTCCATTGAATACATGGGAGAAATGGACAAATACATTCACAAATCTTGTTGCTGGGTATGATACACATGGCAGATGGCCTGTATACTTAAAAGCACAATCATGTGCCAAGACTATTGCATTGGAGATTGTGCAAACACTACAATATAGAAGTAGAGAAGCACTGGAGACATGAACCACAAAACATTAGAGAATGAATTTTATATCACATAGGTTTACCCATTACCGACAGTTCAAAATACAGATGAGAGAACCAGATAAAGTGGTCCATGGAAAGACTAAAGTAGCACTGATTATTGAAATTGCTGCACCCAGTGACTACAGTGTCTTGAGTAGAGAGAGAAAGTTATAAAATACCAGGATGTACAAGCAGAAATGAGGCAATGTGGAAGGAGGATACCCAGACAGTCCCAATACTTGTAGGAACAACAGGCCTAATAAAAATTGCAGTCATACTTGGCTATGCTGCCTATACAGGTAGCACCATATCAATTATAGGAGTGAACTCTGAGCACGTTGTGGGTGCAGATAAGAGCACTTTTGGCCAACAAAGATTGAAACCATACTAATTTCATTAACTTTAATTCTACCCTGACTTGGGAATGAGGTCCATTCCTGTCACATTATTAGAAACCAAAAAGACTGAGAAATTAAACTAGGAGAGCTTAGCCCTGTGGTGCCACTGTATTGCTGGAATTCCATTCATCCTTAGTCTTAGTATGTACCTTTACATGGCGGGTCCCAATTTTACAAAACCTCACAAAGAACCTGATATACAAGATTTTATATAGCATACATTCTAGAAAAAGTTAGAGTGGGTGCATAGGATCCAGGATAAAAAAAAAGTGTGTCCACTTCTGGTGTGCACAGTGGTGCTAGAATAGGTAAAAAAAGGCAGCAAAGACTCCACAGGGTAGGAAAACATTCCTACAACAGGGTTAGGCCATGCTAAGGAGGAGGTTGACACCCCCCCCAAAAAAATAAAACAGAGCAAAAAAGAAGTAAAGGGATGACAAGGTGGACTATTGAGGATAAGGAAGATATTATATATTCTTATAGCACAAGAAGCCTCTGCATTTCCTGACAAAGGATTTGCAGACTGGCTGAGAGAGAAATTAGTGGAAAGAAAAATATTTCACATGAAAAACTGTCAAAAGCTACAAAAATGTATTAATTAATCCAACAGAGCCATAAACATTACATAGACAAAGAAACTCTGAGCTGCCTGGAAAAAGAAAAAAGAGAGGAAGTGTGAAAATCAAAAATCCAGAGATTTTTGAAAGGTATATTAAAACAAACAAAAAGAAAGAAACAAGAACACGAGAAAAAAAGATTCAGTATGGTAAAAATTTATGCAAAGGACAAAAGTCAAACTAATCAGTAAAAAATGGAGCGCCAAAGACATTTGAGAAATAGAGGCAGAAAGGCATTTGGATATAGAAACTTTCACAATACGAAAAAAGAAAAAGTGGGCATGAAGAAAAAGATCAATAAGGTAGAACTTAAAAAGAAAATGAAGTTATGGATTATCGGCTAAGTGAAGGATTTAATGTGGAGAATCCAACAGAGACTATGCCACAGCATGATGGAACAATGTGCCCCCAGATTAAAGAGCAGCAAGTAGAGCTGGAGTCATCTGAAGAGTTACCAAATGGTGATGCTCTGGAACCTTCTGTAGGAGACTGGTATGAAAAAGTCCAGTAGAAGCTGCACAAAAAATGGAAGGAGCTGGAAACATTAACCACTCTGAAAGGAGTAATGATGGAGCATGGTGGGCCAATGGGTTCCCATACTGAGTAGCAGGAGATGAAGCAGGATGCATCTAGAGAGGATATGACAGAGGATAATATTCTGGAACTTTCTGTAGAATACTTCCAAAAATCAGAGCACAGTTTTAGGGAAGACCTGCTTGATTTAATAGAGATAGATAGACATATTAAAACAGATGAAAGAAACAGAATATATAGAAAGTAAATAAGACTCAAATATTAGATGATTGGTAAAACAGGAGTACATAGTAAATCAGAACAATTAAGATAAATGCATGTGATATAACAGAAATAAACAGGATATATTACTATGAAGCTAAACTAATTGTAGACAAAATATTACCACAAAAACAGAGTAATAAAAAAGGAAGGGAACAGGTAAAAATGCCACCACGAAAGCACCGAATAGAAAAAAATCCATAAAGCAATTAAGACAAGTATCACTGTTAGAACAAAACAGAAAAGGGAACAGATCAAAATATTTAGAAACACAGATGTGGTAAAATCAATATGCAGTATCAAAATAGACCAGGATCATGTACTATTGCCAATAATGAACTTAGAATATCTGCATAAGCAGAAAAACTTAGAAGATATGCAGAAAACTATAAGGGAAAATACAAAATAAGCAATTCATTGAGATTTCAAACATGTTTTATAGAGAAGTGGGAAACAAAGCAAAAGGAATAGAAACTACCACCAAAGAAGAAACTGACCCATTTTAGAGAAAAAATCAAGACGACACTGTTGAAGACAAGGATGCTGAATGGACAACACAATAAGATCATGAAATTCAGAGTATATAAAATGAGTGGGATTAAGGACTGGCCAGAGAAGATGACAAAATTAAGAGCTCCTAAATGGAAAAATCCAAGGCCAAAATAGAATCCCCATCTTCTGTCTAGAGGTATTAACATTTTTATACAAGGATGTAGCCCTAAGAACGATTTAGATGCACCCTGAACTGGCACCAATCTGGTTAACAGGAAAAAAAATAAATCCTCCTCCTCAAGAGTGAACCTGAAAAACTAAGAACAACAGACCACTAACTTTCCACCCAACATTATACAAACTGTAGAATAGAACTGATGCAGAGTTTACAGTCATTTAGAAAATCAATGATGGTAACAGAATAAAAGGGTAACTAAAGAAAGTCATATTGATAGGATCATTTGTTGCTAAATAAAGCCATAATACAGAATTGTAAAAATGAGAAGAATTTAAATATGGCATGAATAGATTAAAAAAAAATCATTTGACAGCATTCCATATTCATGAGATGAACAGATGCGTACAGATCTACAAGAAACACCCTGCATTGATCAATTACATTACAGTGACCATGACACAGTGGTAAACCATTTTGAAGTTGAGTCGATAATTGGCAAATTATCCCAGAGATAAAAATTCAAAAGGGGAATAATTCAGGAGTATTCTTGGTTACCACTGCTGTTTTGTCTTGCCCTTAACACATTAAGATGTTTACTTAATAGGTTAGGCTATGGCTGCAACATCTCGCAGAAAACAACTTTGCTTTAAAGAGTTCTATCTACCTTTTGTGGATAAGTTAAAAGTGTATGGTTCATCAGATGGAAAGTTGAAGGTGCAACAACACATTTTTAAAACTTTCTCCAATGATGTGAGAATGACATTCGTTTCTGATGAATGTGCAAAAGCAACCCTTAAAACAGGATAGCTGAAGCATCAAGAAAATATCAGGCCAGGAGAGAATGCGATATAAAGGGACTCGAGCAGGAAGGAACGTGTAACGTTTGGAAACAGATGAAGGAAAGAAAAGAAAATATGAAAGCTGAAGCATCAAGAAAATATCAGGCCAGGAGAGAATGCGATATAAAGGAACTCGAGCAGGAAGGAACGTGTAACGTTTGGAAACAGATGAAGGAAAGAAAAGAAAATATGAAAGCTGAAGCATCAAGAAAATATCAGGCCAGGAGAGAATGCGATATAAAGGAACTCGAGCAGGAAGGAACGTGTAACGTTTGGAAACAGATGAAGGAAAGAAAAGAAAATATGAAAGCTGAAGCATCAAGAAAATATCAGGCCAGGAGAGAATGCGATATAAAGGAACTCGAGCAGGAAGGAACGTGTAACGTTTGGAAACAGATGAAGGAAAGAAAAGAAAATATGAAAGCTGAAGCATCAAGAAAATATCAGGCCAGGAGAGAATGCGATATAAAGGAACTCGAGCAGGAAGGAACGTGTAACGTTTGGAAACAGATGAAGGAAAGAAAAGAAAATATGAAAGCTGAAGCATCAAGAAAATATCAGGCCAGGAGAGAATGCGATATAAAGGGACTCGAGCAGGAAGGAACGTGTAACGTTTGGAAACAGATGAAGGAAAGAAAAGAAAATATGAAAGCTGAAGCATCAAGAAAATATCAGGCCAGGAGAGAATGCGATATAAAGGGACTCGAGCAGGAAGGAACGTGTAATGTTTGGAAACAGATGAAGGAAAGAAAAGAAAATGTGAATAAATGAAAATACAACTCATTAAGGAAGATTTCCAAAGACAAACATATCGAAAACTGCTGTCACTTTTAGGAAAAAAGTCTAAGGTATAAATCAATTTGCTCTTCCTGTTCTTACTTACAGTTTTGGGGTGATAGACTGGCCCCCAAAATGTATTGGACCAATTGGACATGAAGACAAAAAAATGCTTCATGCTTATCAAAATGATGTACAAAAATCAGTGCCTACTAAAGATCATATATTGCTCACTCTGAAGGAGGTATGGGCCTCCTCAAAACTGACTGTATTTATGCAGTCCCACAATTGCATATCTATATATATATATTTACTGACCTCATCAGATAAAAAAATA
Organism: Protopterus annectens; assembly: GCF_019279795.1. NCBI lineage: Eukaryota > Metazoa > Chordata > Ceratodontiformes > Protopteridae > Protopterus > Protopterus annectens. The sequence continues at coordinate 21,967,331 of NC_056739.1, read as the reverse complement.
ATGAAAGTTGTAAAATAGGAGGAAAAGTCTAAGATGACATTCTTGCTTAGTTTAACAAAATCATTTTAGTATCAAAGCAGGAATGGAAATCATATCAGAAGCAGACAAAAATAGGCAGCTACTGAAGGTGTTAAAAATAAAAGAATACAAGGAAAAGGGTCAGATGAGAATGAAAGAAAATTGAAAAAGCCATAAATATAGTAACAAGTACAGAGACCTCCTGGAACAACCTCATGCTGAGCAAGATGTGCTGTAGTAATGGTTAAGTTAGGTGAAGTTAAACAAAGGTGAAAAGCTAATAATGATGGCCCAGAATACTGGGATACATATGCCCTTTACAAAATCCATTGAAAAGGTTGGAGGAAAATGGCAAATGCAGGTTCTGTTTAAAAAAAGTAAACCTGTCGCATATCTGGTTGCCAAGTATGATACAGTCATGACAGAGGCTCAGTGCTGAAATCACATCAATGTGGTAAGACTGTTACACTGGGATTGTGTGAATGAAGTAGCAGAGAAGTATTGGAAACATGAAGCACAAAGCATTATATAGAATGATGAAGTTTATATCGCATGGGATCACCCATTACCAATGGTTCAGACGTCAGCTGCGAGAAAACTAGATGTAATAGTCCTTGTACAAAAGACAAAGTAGCATTTATCATTGAAATGGCTGCACAGAATGATTACAGCGTTTTATGTACAGAGCAACACAAAGTCAAAATACCAGGATATGCAGGTAGAAATGAGACCAGTATGAAGATACATACCCAGACAGTTCTAATAGTGCTAGGAGCAATGGATCTAAAAGAATTTAGAGTCGTACTTACACGCAACCAGCACATGGAGCCCTGCATGAATTACAGAAGGGAGCAACTGTGGGTGCTGAGAAGAGCACTGTCGGCTAAGTTAAAGACTGAAGCAGTACTAATTTCATGACCTCTGGCATTGTGTCTGGTAGTTGACTCACAGGATTAAAAAGCTGTTATTGAGCAATTTCCTGTGGTCCAGGTTTCAGGGTTCGATTCCCTCAGCCTCCATTGCCTATCTGTACAACTCTGTGCAAATCACTTAACCAAACACTGCTCCCAGGTGTTGTTTAATTCATGGATATCAATGCTCTACCCCATTAACACACAACAAAATAAAAACTCTAATTGCAGCCTGACTGAGGAATGGGGTCCAATTTTGTCAGAAACTGAAAAGACTTGCAGAAATTAAACTGGGGAGAGCCCCCCCCCCCATAAAACCTTATTCCTATGGGATAACCCTAACCCTATGGCTGCCCCTAACCCCAGTCCTACAAACTACCTTACCAAAAACCCTTTCCCTCATGGCACCATTACACAAGATATACAAGAGACACACACTTCCCACAAACTACCACAAATACACAATGCTAAGACTGTCACCTTCAATCCTTTCCTCTAACACTAAACCAGAAGCCCTTGTATCACGTATGAGTGCACACAAGCGCATACACACGCACAATCACCTTATCAGTAAAACCACACTTACAAGCAAGCACATGTCACATACCACAATAATCATCTCCCCATGTCAACAAATGGGGCTTTATATTTAAAGCGCCACCAGTATATTTTGTCAAACATTTATCTTGCTCACAAAGTACATGTTAAAAGCACTCTGTCAAGTGCTGCAGGTAAAGAAAGAAGATGATAGACTGCCGACAGTTTGGATTTTAGTGGTGAAACTTTTGGATATACCAAAAAAGTTTTAGCATTGGGGTAGGCGTTTCCATTCAAGTGTTAGCATTTTAGTGTTTTTTTAGTAAGGCCTGGTGATGGGGATATATATTTATTGTTGCATGTGCATGCCTGAGTGTCTTGTGTATTGGTAGGGTTTTGGAAAGGATTTTTCCTAAGGTAAGGTACAGGGCTGGGGTCAGGAGCAGGATTAGAGTTAGGGTCAGCACACATTACTAAGATGGATTGGTGCATGGAAAATTTTTAGCTATGACTTGAGCTAAAAAGGCAGCACAATGAATAAAGCTTAGGGAACTAAATATTCACAACTAGTACAACTGCAAGGTAACAAAATATCTGGCAGCTCAGTTGCCTGGCCATCACATCATTTGACAGTAGCATCAAATCATTAAAAGGACCAATTTAGTTGTACTTTTTCTTGGTGGTGGAAGTTGGTTCCCTACATACCTCATCTCTTACTGAGCTCAGTCTAAAGGTTGCACAAACTTAGAGAAATGGGAAATACAGTTCTTATTTCTCCAAGTCAGAATATGAGGGGTAGCATATTTATAAGGTTGTACAAGGAATATCACCCCTGCAAAAAAATGCATTTGCAGGGTCATATTCCTTTTGTTATTCTGCAGCGGGATAATCAGCCTGGAGAGTCTGGTAGCATAAAACTGGATGATTAGAAGCTAAAGTAAACCCATTAAACTGCAATCAACTCAAAACAAGCAACAACATTTACAACTTAATGTGTTAGTTTAATCTAACTTCTTAACACGTGTAATGCAAGTACATACAGAAAGTGTTGGAAAAATAAGATGGAAACACTTCAAGATGGTGCAAAACACAGGCACAGCCTCTTCAAGTTACCAGTATAGGTTTTCCTGTGTCTCAGCTCATGAGCACCATTTCCTATAAGGGTTTTTCATCTTTCTTATGAAGAATGATTTCATAATGATGTACATAAAATCACGGTTAATCCTGATATGCAGAAACAGTAAATAGTACATGCTGGGGTCTGTTAAACAACTATGACAATCTGAATCTCTTCAGCATGGAGAGAGAACAGGAAGAAATACAGAAATGAAAAAATGCACACCAGAAAACACAGCAGTAGGTGGCCACCACATTGATAGACAAAAAAACTTCACTACTAAGCATGCAGTTCAATAGATTAAGGAGCCTAGCCCAAATTACTAATTTTCCCAAAGCCCCGTCTTGTTAGGTGACTTGGTCAAGGTCACATAGTAGGTAAATGACCATGAAAAGATTCAAACCCTGTACCCTTGGCATATGAATCAGCTCAATAAATCAGAGCTTTGGTCATCAGCACTGACGAGCAGATTTCCTTTTACATCTCTCAGGAAGGCAAGATAAATGTGGAAATGACAAAGTTCTTAACTATTTACTAACTGGATAACAATGCAGAAGAGCCTTGTTTCAAGACCAACAAACTCTAGTTTGGTAATGGTATTAATTTACACACCAAGAGTGGAGAATGAAGAAATTAAACATATGGCTATATAATAAAATGCAACAGTTTACGGCCTAAACAGTCTGGGCTTTACTGCTGCAACCCCTGGTCTAGCACAGCTAAATTAATAGCTGAAGTCAGCACCCAACATGCATGAATTTATGCAGAGAGTGAAAGCCATATACAATAATCACGTGAACACATCTGAAGGCATTCAGAAACTTTGTATCCTTCAGAAAGGAGTCAGAGAAATAGTAAGGGACTGAAAACAGGCCAAGTTTCCTGGGTTCATGATTGCTTTTGCACATACATCACCTAACTGCATTAAGATTTATAAGACTGTTTGCATATAGTGCTCAGTTACGAAGAGATGATATGTGAAAAACTCTAAACAAGAGACTAAAATGTTAAAAGAAATAGCAGGGAAACAGCAAAACATTAACTGAAATGGTCATTACCAGCATGAATAAAGGCCTGCTAAACAGATTAATAAACACTCACCAAAATCTTCAGTTACCTGTAGTCAGCAATCTATAGTCAGAATTAGAATGCATATGTAGTATAAACAATTCCAGAAAATCAGTATCCACAAACGTTGGGAAAGAAGCAGAACAAGGAATATCACAAACGTTATACAAAGTTTGAAAAATCAGTAGTTTTACCTAAGAATCAAAAAAAAGTTAAGCTACAAAATATTTGAGTGGGAGTAAACACAGGGAGCAGTAAGAAATTAATTTTCGACATAAACAGTTAATTGTGAAATGACTTTCTAGCAATGTTTGTGGAACCCAACCAATCAGTGTAACATTTTAGCGTGCAAGATATATGTAAACGTGAACACAAGACGAATCTGCAACACTTCACTAGATAGGTAGCTGAAAATGGTAAACTCTGGAAAACAAGTGGGGAGGGTCACTATCGAGAAAATTCAAAGTTAACTCTCGGGGACTTTTCGAAGCCTGGGAATACTTTGCTCAGTGTTAAATTATTTGTCATGCTAGAAGCAGCAGGAAGTCTACATATTCTGTGCCATAGAAATTAGCATGGAATCAGACACTGGTAAAATAAATTAGCTATTTATTCAGTTCTGTCCCAGAAAAATGACAATTGCACTGCTCACTTACCTGGCTTGTATGTGCCAGGTCTTGGCACACATTTACTATAGTGGCCTTTCCTCTGTCATATGCTAGAAGCTATGAATCAATTAAGCATATTAAGGTGTGATCAATATATATAATACATGACAGCAGCAATTAGAGACATCTGCCACTCTTACAGTACAGTCACTTGCAAATTTGTGACAAGAACGAAATAAGCTATAATGGAAGAATCTCCTACTGTGAGACTAATGGAAGAAAACCTTTTACATGTGTTGGAAGACATTCTCAAAGCTAAACTGACATTAAACTGAAACTAATCTAGGCTAAAAACTCATGAATATTCTGAAAGCTATTATGCCTAGGCTGCAGATAAGGAGCAGGGAAGATTTTATAGCAAAACTGATGTGTGCGTGCTTTGTGACTTTCAATTGGTCTAGTTTTATCACTTTGGAATGGATAAACAGGTATAATGTAAGCAGATTGTGTGTGCCGTATGGATATAAAAAGGAAAGGTTATTTAGATATATATGAAGTGGTTTCTTCTGCACTCTCTGCAAGATAATGAAAATAAAGGCATGGCATTCTGCAGGAAGACGCAAGCGGTTATTCACCACCTGTTCAGTGCAGAAACTGCATCTGCAAGCTCACCTGTGGTCCTCGTCTAACAAAGGGCAACAGCAATCAGAAGTGTAGCTAGGGTGGGCAACAGGGCACACCCAACCCAAGCACAAAGGGTCAGGGATCGGGAACACTTTCTAATCCCGAAATTCTGAAATACTGAATTTCAGAATCCCGAGATTATAAAGCCGAAAGCTCAAAAAAATCGAAACTCCAGAAGCGTGAATTTCAAAATCCCGAAGTTCGGAGATGTTGAAGTAGCGCTTCTGGTGTTGCGGTGTGTGAATCGATAGGTCAAAGTTCAGGAAAACATTTATGTTTAAGGGTTTTGGTTAGGGTTTTAGTGTGCGTCAGTCTGTGTGACTGTGATGTGTGCGAGGGGAATGTAGGTGTGTGGTGGTGTTTTTGTGTGTCTGTGTAGTGAGACCTTTGAGTTAGTATATTTAAGTAGGGGGGTTGTGGGGGTGCAGCCCCCCACATGGGAGGTGCAGGGGGGTTTGCCCCCCCTACTTGTATGTAGTGTAGGTGTGTGTGTGTGTGTGTGTGTGTGTGTGTGTGTGTGTGTGTGTGTGTGTGTGTATATGTGTGTGTGTGTGTGTGTGTGTGTGTGTGTGTGTGTGTGTGTGTGTGTGTGTGGTTAGTGTAGGATTTGCAATTTTAAAATTTGAGCTTCTGGGGTTTCGGGATTTAAGGTTTAGGCTTTATGATCTCAAAATTCTGAAATTTTGATATTTCGGGATAATAAAGTAAACTCCAGGAATCGTAATTGGTTGATGCAGGTCAGTAGTCCAGCACCAGCATTCATTTCTGCAGTAAGAAAATGAGTTTCAAAACAACTTTTGTTTTGCTTCTTTTGCTGTGGTGAAAGTTGTACCAAATCACCCTTTTTTTTTTTTTTGAGGTCGGCTGCACCAGTCACTTGAGTCTGCCAGTTGCAGTTCTGCCAGTAGTAAGGGAAGCACATTCGAGCGAAGGGTACAGATAATAAAAATCATCTGTACTTGAGTGGAAGGGACAAGATAGACAGAAGGCATTCCAGTACAAGTAATACATGAACAAAATTAAATTCAAAACCACTGCTCAAGCCTAAAGAGTTAAAACTAAAAAAAAAAAAAAAAAAAAAAAAAAAAAAAGGTAGAATTAAGAAATAATGGGGGGATAGGAGCAACAGCCTTATGAAGTATCATTTTTTTTCAGAATTAGTACAAAATAAACTCTCAGAAATATTAACAGCTGTTACTGCATATAATATGGAACACAGATGTACTATGAAGATAAACTACAAGAGTTAAGGCAAATGTAACAGCACATACTATTTTTATCCCACCAGGTTTCTGTAATGCCTTCTTTGATGCTTGTCCTAATACCTTGTGTGTGCATTTCTTAGGGATGTCTTGTCTCTGTCCACATGGACAGGAGTCTAATAGCAAATGTAGAAGGGTTGCTACATCGACCTGGCTAAAACTGACTAGGGTTACCACCTGTCCCACTTTGCGAGAGACAGTCCCTCTTTGGACAGTTGTGTCCTGACAAAAATTATTAAAAATGGCAAATGTCCTGAGATTGTAGGACAAAATTATGCCCCATATTGTATGTAATAGTTGCATAAAATAGTTATTTCTGTATCTAAAATACCTACATGTTACAAGAAACAGGATAAGCAACTAAATTGCTACAAGAATAAGCTTTTATTTAGGCAAAAAAGTAAAGCTCTATCCTTTGTACTGACCGTGGGTATGTGTCGGTCTGTAAAATCTGATTTGTGTCCCAAAAATGTCCCACCTTGGCCATTTGAAAAAGGTGGCAACCCTAAAACTGACACACATGTTGACATGATTATGCACATGTTCAGAGGCTAATCCTCAAAGCATGCAAGAAAGAAAAACATGTTTTTGAGTGGAGCAAGCCCCCCTTATACCCGCTGCTAATTATATATATTAACTCCAAGAACACACAATCCCAGGGAAAGGGCATGAGGATAGTCCATTCTCACACATCTGTCAACCACCTGCATGGAGAATCAAAGCATGTTGACAATGCAGAGGTTGATTTGACCTCAAATTCACCAGTGCATGTGAACATTATATAGACTGCATATGTATATTATGTTTGGATTTACTACTAAGGTTGCCAGGTTTCTTTGTGGCTAAAACCGGACTAAGGTCACACCCCTCTCATCACACAACTCCACCCATTCCCACCCCCTCTCCCATCCATGCCCCACCCATTTTGTGGCATCATCATGACATCAGCTAGGGGAACACCCTCTTTCTGTTCCAGATGCCTGCTTTCAGCCGATTTACTATGCTTTTCTGTAAGAAAGCATAGTAAATCAGCCAATTTAACAAACACTGATAATTTTTTTTTTTTTTTTTTATTTTTTTATTTAACATTTGTTGACCGGGAAAGTCCGACTAGGTTCCCCAGATCCTGTTTACAGCGGAGGCCCGGGGAGAAATGCTCCAGACGCATGTCTTTAGAATAAAATAATATATAATATATATAATAATATATATAATATATAATCTGTTTCCTTCTGTGAAACAGAATACTGGAGTTTGTACAGTGTTTTCCTGACTACCAGAGAATTGATTTTATTTGTGGATAGTCCAGAAAAAAAAATGGATAGGTGGCAAGTTGGATGATTTCCAATTTCCCACCTGTTGGTCAAAGTTATGCTTAAATAGGGCCTAGGGATGGACTCTGCTTCACATGGATGGGAAGCTTGTTTGAGTGTATGGGGACCCTCTGAGACACATTTGTGTCTCATCAACATGGTCTATTTATGTCACAAGCAAAATAAATCCTTGGATCTAATGGTTCTGATTCTGTTAGTTTTGTGCATGTCCACTCCACGGGGCTGTTCTTTTTTATGTCTTGGATATAAAAATGTACGCAAGCTAAATAATAGTGCAGTCTGCACCCTGCTGTATACTAAAAACAAACTGTGGCAGTCACAGTGGCACAAAACCTGGACTTCACACGTGTCTGGTTTTGAATGAAATTTATAATGAGCTTCCCACAGTTAATACTTAAAAATGGTTAACAGAGAAAAAACAAAATTCTGGAATTGTTAAAGAGCAAGAGGCAGCTTTTACAATGCTCAGCCACACTGAATTAAGTACAGACACTGGGCTTTAAAAATAAAGGTGCAACTCTGCAATACAGTATACAACAGCATCCATTTAAACTTACAAATATATTGGAAAACATTGTGTTTGTTTGTGTGCCTACTTGGTGCTTTATAATATTCAAACATCACTCAGCAACTCATTACTTGAGTACTGTGCTTAAATGAATGCCAGACCTAAACTGCTGGCCTGTCTCTTACCACTACTGACAGTATAAACTTACAAAATGAAACTCTCTCCTATTATTCAAAGGCATTCCAACAGATAAAAGAAAGATTAGCGGCAAATACATTAAATGCTGGCAGAGTGTTTTGCTAAACATTAACAAATCCAAACTAGAAATGCTTCTTCTATAATAAGCAGCTTGACCACCTTGGCTACTAGAAAGCATAAGTGACTTGTTCCATCAACCCTCTCCCCAGACCCACCCCCGACACACAAACTTCCAAGTTTCTCGACTCGCCTGTAAAACAAGCAATACGTTCATCAATCACTATATGATTAAAAACAGTTCAGATGAGCATTGGGAGCCAAAGCATCTTTTACAACGCTCCAAATAAACTTTTCCATACCTAAACACTTGCATCACAGCTCTAAATCAAACTAATCCAGGGAAAATATCAACAAAATCAGGGGCAAATTCTAAACACTTGCATCACAGCTCTAAATCAAACTAATCCAGGGAAAATATCAACAAAATCAGGGGCAAATCCTAAACACTTGCATCACAGCTCTAAATCAAACTAATCCAGGGCAAATATCAACAAAATCAGGGGCAAATCCAGAAATAATCAGGGACAAATCTGGAATACTTATTTGTACAATTAACTTAAAAATGTTGATAAAATAAGAGCATGAGAATTAATCTACATTTACTGAAGAAAAAGGTCTATAACCATTGTCATTATTCATTAAGGAAGATTTACCAGCTTTTCTCCAAAAGTCATCAACTTTAGAAGGGATTGACAGTGAGATTTTCAAATAAAAATCAGGGACAGTTGAGGGGTATGACTTATACGATCAAACCCACTTGCATACCACCTTCAAAATAAAATCACTCTCAACTAAGGAAGTGGCTAAAAATTAGGAGCCTCCAAATAAAATAAACAAATTATGTGTCTGGGATGTCAACCATTCTTCCCAGATCCTGTCTCAAACTGATAATATAACTTATATAAGGGAGTACTGTACTTCAAATATCAGAAGCAATTCTGTTTTACTTGTACTTCACATGCCACCAGTTAACAAGCACAAATACATCAAAATGAAGTTTATGGCTCCAAAGTCACAGACACACACCCTCACCACTGAAAATAACCACTCAGGAAGCTAGTACAACAGTAAGGCTTGCTGTGAATTCAACTTTTAACAGTACATCAGGTCCACAACTGGGGTTCAAAACCGTTCAATCACCACAACTTAGTCGTGGAAACACATCAGGGGAGAGGAGTGACACAAGAAAATCAAACTGAAGTGAAACCTGACAGATAAAGTTGTAAATCACGCAAGTAACAATACTCTGGACTCAACAAAGTTGTCTGAAGCAAGCTGCTACCTGCACGAAGATAAAAGTAAAACGGGGCAGAATAATAAAAAGTTAGCACTTCCTTACCGAGAAGTAGCAGCTTGACCCCCGGGCCACTTTCTCTCAGTCCTCTCAAAGGTTTTTATCAATCATCTTGGAGCGCTCAATGGTGGCTTTATCTTCAGCACTTACTGTGCATGGTTCACCTTTGACCCGGCGTTATGTTTCAATTTAGGGCTGTTCTTTTCTATGTCTTAAAAATGTACGCAAGCTAAATAATATTGCAGTCTGCACCCTGCTGTATACTAAAAACAAATTGTGGCAGTCACAATGGCACAAAATCCGAACTTCACACGTGTCCAGTTTTGAATGAATTTTGTAACTGGACAATTTGTTAGAAAACTGGACAGTCCGGTCAAAAACTGGACAGCTGGCAACCCTATTTACTACCTTTAAATCAAATGGCACCAAAATAAACAAAATGAACATTATGCATGTCAACATGCTACTAAGCATGACTTGAGCATCAAACTCCACACATGCAAAAACCTTAAAACAAAATTAAGCACTTCAGCCCCCTCCTTCACCTTGATACCTCCAGCTAATTATATAATCTAACTCCAACATCACACAATTCTCAGAGAAAAGGCTAATTACCAAACCTCATCAATCATCCAACCTGGTACTTTTGTCAATAGGTGTTGACAATCTGTTTAGTCAACCAAATTGTGTAGGACTAAACAGATGCTGACAAAAGTAGTGCTTCCATGTTATTTACAAGTAGGGGGGTTTTCTGTGATAGTACGCACACCTCAGCCATGACAACTGGTCATGTCATCAACTACGTACTCAAGGGAAATTAATTTTCTTTCAATTTAAAAAGAAAAAAAATACTTTTTATTTTTTAAATTTTTTACCATAAAGAAGAATGCCCTTTGTGTCCGGTCACACAGACACAACAGGCATTTGTGACTTGTTTTTGTCTTCTGCATCTCTGCGACGGATTGATTACATCTTAGTCTTCCATGTGCAAGGAATTTGAATTCCAGAAGAGCTTTGGACTGCAGACAATGAATGGACAAGTGAGAGGTAGGTAGGTTGACGTGTGTGTAAGGAGGTAGGTATGGGTGTGTTTGTGTAAGACGGTAGGTAGATAAGGAGGTATGTAAGAGGGAGGTAGGTGTGTGTGTGTGGTAATGGTGTGTAAGAG
>NC_056739.1:21949064-21951564 GCF_019279795.1 Protopterus annectens | reverse complement strand
CTCACTTAAAAATATATTTTGCCTGCTTTCAAAGCTTTTACTAGTATTGAATTGTTCGACAACCTGAAAAGAGATTGTTGTAATTAGTCTGTTACCTCAGTTAGTTGTTCATCATAATATTCAATTAGGCATTCCAGAAATAACTTAGAAGATGCTTTCTGAATAGTATGGCATTCATTAATAAAACCTGCATTTTGTGTCTCAACTCCTGGTTCAACATACACTCAAGTCTCTAGGGGCTATATCAGCTTGCACATGAGCTCGAAGTAACTTAGTACACCAAACGTTAGTTATACATCTCGCTCTCTCTCTCTCTCTCTCTCTCTATATATATATATATATATATATATATATATATATATATATATATATGGTTCTACCTCACATAAACGAAACACCACAACACCGACAACGCAATCACCGACACCACATAACCGACAGTACAAAAACACGAAATCCCACATGCCCGACAACGAAATAACCGACGGTACACAAACACGAAACCTCATACACTTCACACACCACAATCAACAACCAAAACACATTCCCCGTCCAAAAACCACATACACAACACAAGCACACCAAAATCCCTACAAACCCACACTAAACCACACATACACAACTACCTACAACCCTGACCCAAACCCTAACCCTAAGGTCCATCACTACCGCACACTTACCTGACCCGCTCCCTAACCCTAACTCACTTATCCCGCCCCTAACCCAAACACAATCACTACCGCACACTTACCTGACCCGCTCCCTAACCCTAACTCACTTAACCCACCCCTATCCCACTTACCTTACTCGCACCCTAACGTCCGTCACTACCGCATACTTACACAGCCTTTTCCCATTTCGGCATCCTCGGCGTCGGTCTTCTGCTTGTCGATCTTCTTGGTCCCGTTGCGTCGGTCTTCTGCGCTGTCGATCTTCTGGGGCTCGCGATTTCCCTGTCGATGTTCCGGCGTGTCGTTGAAGTGAGGTAGAACCATATATATATATATATATATATATATATATATATATATATATATATATAGATAGATATATATATATAGATATATATAGATATATATATATATATAGATATAGATATATATATATATATATATATATACACACACACACACACACACACACACACACACACACACACACACACACACATACACAGAGAGAGAGAGATGTATCTATATATCTATATCATACCTCTCAACCTGGAAACATAAAAAATCTGGAAAAGGCCCATGAAAAATAGGTACAAATTGGTACGCTGATTAACACATTTTGCATACATAATTATGTAACCCCACCCACTCTATTGGAATTGTGGGATACCAACTTTCAAATGCAAACTGAAGAACGGGCAACCAAAATATGGCACCAGAGTCCCCCTGCAACGATTCTCCAATGCCCCATTACCTGGCTGTTTCACCCCATTTACCATAAACAGTAATGTGTTCATACTGCTTTACTTCTACAATAATTATTTGGATTTTATTTTTACATTTTATAGCCCAATGCACAAACACTAAGACATCTGCTAAACAAAGCAACACTGTCTCACAATGAAAACAGACGTGTCATTAAAACTTGTCTGCCCTTAAAACTCACATTCATTTAAACAGCAATGAAACCTACACCACATCCAAAGAAAATGCATCTGATCAGTGGTGGATAAAGATAACCTTTGGGCCGTTTTCAAATCATTGGCCCCTTGCACACAAAACAAGAAACATATGTTCTTTGATACACCTTCCTGACTTTATTAAATTATATTCCTTTTATAATACAGCACACTTGTTAGAGCGCTTTTTAAATTGATCATTTGAACATCTTTCCAGTAGGTTGTAGGCAATGAAACAAAATGCATGAACCAACAAAAACAAAACTGCCCAATTCAGAACATTTCCATCATAAAAGTCTACTTCCACACCCACACTATAAATAGAATGACAGTAGTGTAAGCCATGGGCATCTTGCATAGCTTCCCGCACTTATTTTCAATTTCAGTTTTTTTCTTTGGGGGCGGACAAAAGACCAAAAACCAGGGACACATTTTAATCATTGCTTGTATAATCTTGGAAAGTTGCTAGAATAAAATGCTGTGTTACCAGCATGCATTTCACTGGCAAGGCTTGAACCCAGGACCCTGTGCACTACAATCAGAGGAACATACTACTATGCCAAATCAGCAGTTTCCTGAAAGATAGGAAGACAAACTTAAATGACTATCATTTAGTGAATTCAGTTTTCCCTTCTCACCATAGCATTCAACCTCTTAGCACAAAAAAACCTGGACAAAGCCAATAATGGGGGAATACAAATTCAGTTCTCATTTCTCACCATAGCTCTCAACCTCTTAGCACAAAAAACCTGGACAAAGCCAATAATGGGAGAATACAGCCCTAAAATAGGGACAAATTTCAAATACTGATCTTATAAACTTAGAAAATTGCTAGAATAAAAGATTTTGTGTTACCATTTATTTTCTGAA
>NC_056739.1:21916564-21944064 GCF_019279795.1 Protopterus annectens | reverse complement strand
TGTGACATGATGAAAAGTGCATTACATTAAATGCATGTGTGGCATTATATATATTACATACACACACCAACGTCGACCTACTATTGCTTCGACTTTCATAACAGCGAGACCAAATTGTCAAATGTTTACAAATTTCATAACTTCCAGTAACATCTCATTTTCTCTCTGGAAAAGTAACTTCTTGGCCACCAACAACAAAATTAGAAACTTAAGCAAATTAAACACTCCCTCCCCTAACTAAATGTACCAATTCTGAGATTGCACTACAGCGGAGGAAAAGGCAAAGTTCCCCATGGTGGCCAAGTGGTACAAAATGTTATATCGACATTATGAAGGGGATCCACACATTCATATATTATATACACACATTTTTATATATAGGTTGACTATGGTTTGTGCAAACGACATTCTGTCAGCAGAACATCGGCAGCACTGCTGCTGAAAATCAGAATGACCTGCACAAAACATAAATGGATGGGATAGTCGAACACACTTATGCAAATGCTGTAGTGCATTCGCATATGTGTATTTGACTATCTGCACAGAGATTGCAGTACAGTGGGGATTGGAAATTCATCCATATCCCCACTGTAGTGCAATCTCAGAGTTAGAATATATTAGTGGGGGATGCAGCCCCCCACAAGGGGTTGCATGATTTGTCATATAGGAGTCTGAGTTACATCAGCTCCTATATGGCTATCACGTGATGGTTTCAGCCACAATGTTGACTCAAATGTGTCGATCATTTGGGTCGACATTGTGGCAGGTCAGAATGTGTGTTTTCGGGTTTACTATTCGTTGTTTCGAATGGCAAATGTTTAGCCGTTCGAACAAACAATAGTAATCCATATACACAAACACATTATATAGAGATTATATATATATATATATATATATATAGAGATAGAGAGAGAGAGAGAGAGAGAGAGAGAGCTGTACATCAGTTTGCCGATCACACTTCATGCGATTGACATTTGTGCGAAACTGCAGTTTAGCAAAAATAAAAAACGAATGCCACAATGTTGAACCTTACAACAGCAAATGCTATACAGCATTGCCAGGCACTGAACACAAGTTTGTTCATTATATATTAATATTCTGCATGACATCTCCTCAGAATCATTGTTAGTGTTCCTTACTATATTTTATAGTTTGTTATATCTTTAGAGAAGTCATGGTGGAGACTGCAATAGCAAAGTGATTTTGTTTTTCATTCTATTTATCTTCTTCCTGCAATGCAGATTGTATCTCCACAAAATGACAACTTAAAATGCAATAAAGTACAAGAGTTCTTTGGCATTTAGTTAGAATCAGTGACTCATCAATATTTCTGTAAAAAACAGTGTCAGTATTTTAAGTTATTCTGATTTGTGCCAATTGTGAGCTGCTGCTAAAAGCATTTGTTTATATACAGGATGATTTAAATAAAAATGACAAATTACTGGATTTTTGAGAAGTTTTCAAAATGTGTAGTTCCTAGATAATTTCTACATTCTCCCCTTCCTCTTGTTTGGGTGTCTGGTCTGCCAAAATGTCTGTTCAGTTCTCTTCATACAAATCTGAACAGTTATGTCATACAACAGATATGTAATGGTACATGCAGCCTTCATCTTCCTATCCATGCTTAATTTTCTACAGTTCCGTGGATAAGAGCAGTGGTTCACTTCCCACGAATGAGACACTCAACTCAGCATGTTGTTTATACATCAAATGCATTTCATCCCTGCTCTTCATTTGAGGATTTCTCAAAAATAGCTCTGAAGAGTTTCACGTTAGAAGCTCTATGTGCTTTATAGTGCAGTACTGGTCTTAGCAAGACAGTCTCAAGATGTAAAAGAGTAGCTGCTAACTAAGTTTCAAAACTACAGAATATGTCTCCTTTATGATAACAGGTGGGGCTTCATTTCTAAAACAATGTGAGATCAAAGCAGAAAAAGGATGACGGAACCTTTATGATCTGAAGCAGGAGAAAAATGGAAATAAAACTATACTGTAGGGTTTCTGGGCATTAAGTTACATCTTGATGATATTACAGAGAAGAAAAAGAAGTCAGAGATATTAGCTATACAGGACAGTGCTGGTTAATATGGTTTCAGTAATGGCTTGTATTATCTCTTGCCAGTTTGACTACAAATCACATTTAAGACCTGCAGCTCCTGAGCATTATTAATATCGGTCTTCACCAAACATACCTTACTTACAGAAAAGCAACTAGAATAGCTACCTGTTCTGCAAAATCACATTACATAAGGGAAAGGCAATACCGCCACTAGCAAACCCAACCTCTTCAGAAAAGACATAACCAAAAATGGACATGCAGCTGACTCCTGTCCTATTACAACTTCAGTGTCTAATACCAGCACTAATTTTGCAGAGAATTACAAATGATTTCTAAATTAATCAGATTCAGTCTGTAACTGAAATTCAATATCATCTCCCAGGAAGCAAACATTAGTAATTTTCCGCAGCTTTATCCATCAGCTGAGTACACTGCAACCTTCTACTTTGATAAAATTACTACCAGTAAAGGGTCGATATTATATGAACAGTTCAGAATCGCGAACACTCAGAAGAGCGAAAATGCCAGACCTCGAAGAGCTTCTTGTGGGATCGCAGTACAGTGAAGGTTGGATTATTTGCCCTTTCCTCACTGTAGTGCAATCTCGGAGTTGGTATATATATTTAGCGGGGAGTGGGGGGCACAGCCCCCCACAATAAGGAGTTCGGGGTCCGGCATGTTCACTCTTTAGAGCGTTTGAGATTATGAACATTCATTCATATAATATAGACCCCCCAGTAAAATCAAAACGTTACAAAAATATTAAATCCCCAATATGCTACATTTAAAAAATGGTCTTGGGAATGTTTGATAAAGCTGTAACTTACATATTTAACCACTCTCCCTTAAAACAATCATCTTGCCACCTTCCTTTATGCATTCCAGTTACAAAAATGTTTGTGCAACTTCTCTGTATAAACTATTCAAACACATTAATAGCCAAGGCTTACTCTCTGACCATCAGCATGACCTACGCAATGCCTTCAATGCCTTCAGTATTACAACAGGTTTAAATTATTATTACCACCACCTCCTGCAATATGAATAATCGACTCTTTACTGCTAGAAAACTTAAGACTTGCATAGTTCAGATTGTTGGCTGTAATATATTGCTAGTCTATACATTGGTTTCAGAATTGCTTTACTAAAAAGGCCTTCCAGGTACATGTCAATTGCCAGTACTCAAAAGGAATCCACAATGCTAGATTACCTCAGAGCTCGACACTCTGCCCCCTTCTTTTCTATTTCATAAATGGTTTATACAATGCCCTACCATTATCTAAAGTTATATTATTTTCAGGTATCATCTTACTCCTTGAAGCTAGCAAGTTGCAACTAATATTCAAACTTGGATACAGAAAAATTTCTCAGAATTATGCCAATGGTCTTACAGCAAAAAAATGCTCATCAGTCCTAGAAACAATAACTGTATGCCATTTGCTTCAGCCCAGAAACTGTAAATCGCACCCACTTAGTCAGTCACAGATATAAAAGGTAACATGCCAAATGTCTCTGAATACAAATTCTTAGGCCTTATTCTCAATTTACCCTTAGTGTTTGCAATACACTCATAAAAGTACTGTTTCAAGTTACTGTTACAAGATTTCACACATCCTGTTCTCAGTAGCCAGAACAGCCATTGCTAAAAATGTGCTTCTTCCTAAAACAGAGTTCTGATTTCCACTACGTATCAGTCATTATACAATACATATAGATTTCAAAGGGCAGATAAGATTTTCAGAGATGCACCAATATCAGACGGGTGTGCCCATCAGTCCAACCTCAAAGTGACAATAAAGGCTCCCTGTGACAGCCCTACTGTTCAAGTTCTAAAGCTAGATTACTGAGCAGAAAACTACCATTAAAAGAGCATGCTTAATCACGGAGGGGGGCAACCAGGAAGACCGCATCAACATTTCGCTCACCCTTCAAAAAGTGCAGTAAGGGGAAAGGCCTTTTCCAGTGCTACGTGAAATTAACATCTGACAAAATTTGATTATCAATTTTGAAGGACTTCAAAAAAACTGCATAAGCATCTAGATGATGCAGTATGTGCAAATATTTTTGCAACAATGGCTGAGCCATCATTTTCAAGATATATTACTTTACAGAACTCTACAAAAACATTTCAAGCACCAACTGAAATTCAACCAAGCGTACAAACTGTATATTAGTATACTTCCATCCATGTGTATACTTGTCTCTATATACAAGGATCAGCGGACAAAAATAAACCCGTCTATGATGTATATAGCTAAAGTGACTTCTTGCATATTATTCTTACATCAAATAGAAGGTGAAGACTGGGTAAAGTAGTATTCTAGCTGCTATACCTTTATCATCAAATACATACTGGTTAAATTGTTCTCTGAGCCCAGGTCATGGTTGAAGGGGGAGTAGAGACTAGTGAAACTACCTTGTCAAAAAAATAGCAAGTAATTCGTTCCTACTGCATTGGTTGTTCTAAGTATTGCCATCACAAAAGCCATCCTGACCTTCCTAGTAAACAGCTGTTAGACCCACTATGCACTCTACATCCAAGTATTTTGTTTCCTTTTAACTTTCCCAAGGTGCACACATTATGAGTTAACAAGGTATTTCCATGGGGTCTAATTATAGATTTATGTTTGCCTATATCTTAAGTGATTCATAGATTAGTACTAGGCTAACTGCCCTTGCGAGCCATTTTTAGCCTAGCCAATTATCTCTTGTGAGACTCAAACCCTGCACCTTGTGTTTGTAAGGCAAACACCTTAACCATTAGGCCACCTTCCCAAATCCAGCGAATACTTCATTGACCCATTTTAATCGAAACCAAACATCCTGGAACAATTGTTCCATTGAAATTTTTCCCACAATAAATAACCAGCAGGCCAACATAACGATCTCATCAAAAACACACACATTTAAAACTCAGCCTGGTGGTGGGCTGCACCCCACACACAGACACACAGACACCTAAATATACCAACTCCAAGATAGCACTACAATGGGGAAAAGGGCAAATTCCTGATCATGGTCCACTGGTTACTTACACTGGGAAAAAAGATTGATGTAACTATCATTCAAGGACATTAGCGTTTAATTAAAATGAATCAACAAACAGGTGTTTACTGGATTTAGATTTTGATACTCTAATATAGACCTATTTCCATGAAGTTGCAGGTTCAGCAGCAAATGAATGTTAAGGGCTCAGACTACACCAGGCTTACTATTCAGAGTAACAGGATAATGCTAAATAGCATTGGTTTTATCTTGCCAAAGTACATTCTCAGATCTTTCTTATTAAGCCTCTAGAATGATGTTAATAGCCAAATAACTGCCCTTGTGCAAAGCCAAACACACCTCATATAGGACTGCTTGGTACTCCGGAATCTGAAGGAAAAGTTAATAAAGGCAGTGTTTAGCAGCAACCCGAATACTGAACCTTATGGTTTACCTACAAAGGGAGCGGTAGAGTAATCAGGGTGGAAGAAATTTTGCCGACCAACATCCAGAAACTTTTCCTTTACATTTCGCTTCTGAAGTGCATGACCATACACAGCATACCTGTAGAAATTCTGATAAAATCTTGAGATTATCAAACCAATGAAGGTAAAAATTATTGATGCACAAGAGAAGAGCTGTAAGACTATCAGGAGTGCGGTCTATATTAGTAAACAACCCCAAAAATATAATTTAGTTTTTTTTCTCCATCTCTGAAGTAACATTTTTTTCCTAGTTCAAAAGTGTTAAGTAGGTACACATTTAAGTGCAGCATACATTTTAGCCGACATTGCAGTGCAACAATATGCAAATTCTGAGCCAGAATAAAACTCTAGGAATTTATGTGAATCAGCGACTTGAGCTGGAAGAGTCAGAAAGGGGTAGTTTGGCATTTTACTCATTTATATAAATCTCACTCTTGCTTATGAAAAATATTTCTTCAAAGGGGGAAAACATTACAAAGTCACACAAAACTTCATTCATAGTAAGTTACAAATGTTTCTTGCATCAGTGGGCATACTTGGACAAATTATTAAAAGTCTTAGACTATGTTCTTCATACCTTGCATATAAAGAGCAGAAAATTGACTTCTTTAGATTCGTAGGTTTATTAACAGTCAGCCATCCACTGTCCAATTTTCTAAAATGATAGTTCTAGAGAGGGTCATACTGTTAGTTGTATGAACAGAGTAGACTTCCCTGTCCATACCAAAAGTCTTGAAACCATTGTGGGAAACTCCCAGGTGTTCTCAGGTGAGGTGGAGGCTCTCTCTCCAGCTTGTCCAGAGTCTGCCTCAGTGCTTCCTATCAGAGGTCCACGTCAATGATGTTTACCATAAGAGGTGCCCAAGCATCTCAACTAAATCCTTTCATACAGAACCATGATTACATGCATTCTCAAAAGCCTCCCTGATTGATGAATCCCTCATTCTAACTGAAGAGCAGGAATCAAACTACCTTGTGAATTAACCTCAGTCCTTTCACTTGTGTCCCACATCTTATCTGTTCAGTCATCATCCAAAGCACATGGCCATAGGTGAGGATGAAACATGCCTAAGTGCTCATATTACCACCACACCCTAATGCCTAGAGGACTGCTGCCAATATTCACTCACTCACCTACCTTCGATCATGAACAAGGCTCCAATGCCAGTTAATTCTCCATGTTAACCAGCTGTGCCGCCCACCCTCAAAAGGCAAACTACCATTCGGGATTAGAACCCTCGCCCTGGCTTTGAGGAGGACTGTTTCCATCTCAGTTTCCTCACAGTCATCAGAAACCACTCCATTGCAAGTAAGAGATGAATCAATTGAAGTTAATAAGACAACATATTCTGGAATTCAAACATGCCATCCTCTCATGACTAAACTGGCTACTGTTTAGACCTGTAATATTTCTCATTATCCTCTCCATGAAAATCACCCTTGGCAGAGTATCATGCCACCCTAGAATGTTTTCAATTTAATGTCAAGAATGCAGGGACAGTCCCAACTCCTCAATTACAGAGAACCACTAGGAAGCAGCACCTCTGGAGTCCCGTACTCCTGTATTGCTTCCCATAAAACATTTAAAAGCATAATGTCATATGCCTTCTCTAGGATCAAAACACATCGGCACTACTGGTAAACTCCCATGACCCTCCCAGCATTTATGTGTGACAAAAAACTGATCTATTTTTCCATGCCCAGGATGAAATCCAAATGGTTAATCCTTAATCTAATGCTCAAGCATTGGAGGAACTCTCCTTTATAGTACTCTACCATAAGCTTTGCTAAGGAGGCCAAGCTGTTGTACCTCTGTTATACACTCTTCTGTACCCATTTTGGAAAACAGGGCCAACTACCCTAGTTTGCCAAACCAAAAGTATTGTTCCACCTTTCATGAAACACTGAAAAGGTGCGATAAACCCCAACAATACCCAGCGCCTTCATAATTTCCAGTTGTAATTCACCCACTTATGTGAACTTGCCACAGCTGAACTGTTTAAATTATTGCACCAAGTTTATCTACTTGAAAAGGAATCCGTTCCACCATCTGCTTATCATGTTTGAGAATACCATGTTTAATAGATTAAGGAGTTTTTAACGCACCCTAACAATATCACTCATTGAGGTAAAGATTTCTCCACCTTTGTTTACAAAAGCCTGGGTAATATCTTTTCCCCTCCTGAATCAATAAATTATCTTTCAGGTGCCCTGATAATCAAATTCTATGGCCTGAACAAATTCCTGGCTTCTGAACCTTCAGTTTAGTGTCTGCATCAACCTCAGTCAGTACATGTCAGATGTGAAGACCCCCTCCTGCCAGCATTGCTGAGGAATCTTTTCTTCACCTAACTCTCCTCATTTTCGGATGTCCACTAGCAGTTCCTATGATTATAATTTCAAACACTAATCACTTTTTAGCCACATCTTTCTGCCACTGCCCCATCTACTGCCACTGCCCCATCTACTGAAGTCTTGAAGAGGAACCACGAAGAACACATTCACAATCCCTCTAGTTACAGGAAAGAAGTTCTCATTGTTTTTTTTTTTTTTTTTGTCGATTGAGTTACTCCCACTAGGCCTATGGCCTATTTTCAGGGGAGACCCAAGGTGATGTTCATGGAGACTAGGAAATTTGGCCAAATCAACAGGGAAATTTTCATGCAATGAATGGGGGAAAAGACTGATGGTATGACACACAACATGGAGGGAGAGGAGACTGCATAACTGTATGGTGGAAAGAAGGTAGTTAAGGTTTCAGCTTATGAAATAAATGAACATAGCAGAGACTGTGGTAACAATGGATGACAACAGCTTAGGTAACTTATTGTTAAAAAAAACTAAATAAATGTGGAGGAATTTGAATGAGAAAATGAGCCATCATGAATGCAGAAAAAATGCTTTCCTTTCAGAAAGAAGTTGAACAGACTAATATATTTTGAACAGCTGCAGAGTTTGCAGACACACCCAATCTTCAGAAAAACAAAGTGTGTGATGACATGGAGCATAACGTGCCTCAAGGGATGCAGGAAAGTACAGTCGTGTAAGTAAACTTATCATAATAGTAGATATTCAAATAGCATGGCTGCAGTATTCTTAGCTATATAGGATTATATCTTGTCAAGGATATAATATTTGGGTAGATTCAGGGCAGCTTCCACATGCGCAAACTATTAGGCAGCTCAAGTTAAGCTGCCTAAAGTCACAGGTTTGAGCAGCAAGGCCTTCAGAGCTTTCATGCCAACTGAGGGAGGGAGCCGAGCATTGAGAGGACATAACTAGAAGTAAAATTCATAACCTATATAGAATCTTGGCAAAATAGAAAAGGGGGGAATGGAGGGAAGGAGGGAGCGGCTTACTACAGCAGGGATCATTTGAACATCTACTGTTATGGTAAGTTAACTTGCACAGCTGTACTATGTGCATCATATTTATTAGTGCTGCAGTAGCCTTAACAGTATGGATATATTATTTTAATTTACTCAACTTGGAAGGTTAAAAGGGAAGGGTCCAGATCCCCTGCAAAATAGGTCTAGATCGGGATTTGCTAGTACCAAAGAAGGAATCAGTCTTGTACTGCTTTGGAAATATCTGAAAATATATGTACAGAGGACCAAGATGCTTCTTCTAGAATACTTCTACAATTCAGCCCTTTCCAAAAGGCAATTGATGAAGGCCTTTGAACCTGCCTGGAATAGTTTTGTTATGGTGAAAATAAAAAGGTAATAGTCTGTGACAACCATTTGGAGACGGGCTGTTTTGACACATCTTGTCCCTTCTGACCTTCACAAGAAATGAACAACTGATCCACAGATCGGAAGGATTTTACTCTGTCAGGATAGTACCAGAGCTGTCTGTGGACATAAAAGGTATGGAGTATCCTACCTCATTTTTAGGTTCAGGAAAGAAAATGGGGAGGTGGATAGTGTGAAAGTAAACGGATACCACTTTAGGCATAAGAATAGTATTAGTTCTCAGAGAAACCCTGTCGCAGTGGAAAAGAAGATAGGGTCAAATCACCATAAGAGCTTATGCCTCAGATACTCTTCTTGTAGAGGTCAGGGCAAATCAGCAAAACAATTTTCCATGCTAATAATGTCAAGTAAACCAGAAGAGCTGGTTTATTAATATCCCAAGGAGCAGCCACGGTTTTTCTTGAGGTCAATTTTGAAATGAGAATGCCTTGAAAGAAGAGGATCCATAGGCAGACATGCCAAAATAAATGAACCTTGGAGGAGTAAGGGAGATCAAGCGATACTAACTCACACAAATACGTGAACAGAGAAACACGTAACCATGAATCTGGTTATGTCAGTGGCACCAACTAAAAATCTGTTCCATTTGCTAATAAATGATTTTGTAGTAGCAGGCTTTCTTGCTTCCATTAGTACCTGCTATAAGTCCTCATTAAAAAAAGGATCTTAATCATCCAGGCAGTCAATAGAAGTTGATTAGAGATCGGGTGTAACCGAAACACCTGTTCTTGGGAGAGTAGGCCCATTCTGTGAGGAAGCTTGTGGTAATTGTCCCTGGCCATTTCCAAAAAGGAGAAACCGGTGTTCCCTTGGTCAGAAGAGAGTCACCACAATTATCTTGTGGTATTCTTTCTGAATATTCAGCTGTACCGTGGATATCAGTGGAAAGGGTGGAAATGCATATGTTAAAGACATCTGTCTTCCAGGCCTCTTGCATAGAGCTCTGGAGCAGAATTTTGGCACTTGATTGTTCAGAGGCGCAGTAGAGAGGTCTTGGAGAACTCTCCACAGATTGATCCAATTTCCATTTGTGAGGGCTTGCTCTTGCTCTGCTCATCTTATTTGCCACATATTTTTGCTCTGACAGTCTGTAGGATATCTGTAGTGAGAAACTGTGCTGTGAAATTATATCCCAAGCTAACATGGCTAGTCTGCAAAAGGGGTAGGACCCGGTCTCACCTTGCTCATTTATGTACTACATGAATGTTGTATTGTGTACATCGTGAAGAGGTCCAGGGACTCAGAGATGATTCAGAGATAGGCGTACCTTGATTAGGAGCAAGCAGCTCCTTCATATTTGTGTGCTTGCATCTGTCCTTTGTGTCTGTCCCAAACACTTGCCCTTTTATCCCTCCTGAAACTGCTTCTCAAGCAAAGTTAAAGGCATCTGTGGGGACTCATTGTTTTGGAGCACCAGTCTCTAAGGACAGAGCTGGATTTAGGGATATTTGTGCTCTCCACAAAGTGATTTCTCTTCTGTAACCCCCAGAAGTGGTATTTGAAAAGATAATGGATGTTGGTGCTGGGATCAGAGAGATTTCAGATGCTGTTTATCTTTCTCATGCAGAACCTTGCCAAGGAGCTCATGAAAATCACAGATACCATAAAACTCAAAATCAGAATGGACTCCCTCTCAGTCACCAAAGTCTGAATGGGAAACCCCTAGAAATAGATCAAGGTATACATCTATTTTTCTCCTGTGGAAAAGGCTCCTTGATCTGAGGTTTCTGGCAGACTCCCTAGGACCACATTCCTGTGTGATACAGTCAAGACAGACATTTGAGTTCTCTTGTAATCCCAGTTTGTGTACAAGATCTCTCACCCAAGTGAGAAATGCCGGACACAGACTCTGCAAAGATTCATTTTCCTGTCCAAATTCAGATTGCTGAATTTCTTCAAAAGAGGCATTGCTGTTTCTTTTACCAGAAACCACCTAAGCATGATCAAAAGCCTGAATTAAACCCCAAGCCAAATCTATTAAACTACACCTGTCTAGGGAAATTGTCAGTGTTGTTCATAGGAAGTTACTAGGCTATTGGCCCAGAGGGCCTTACAAAGCAGCACCAGCTTCCCCAGGTATGGGCACAACATCCTGTTGAAACATGGAAGCCGTCCCTGTTCCTTCCCCCAGGACTGAAAAGAGTGGCTCTCTCTTACCCACTGAGGGACCCCAAACAGCTGCAGAGGATGTGGCTAACCCCCAGTCCATAGTGGCTGTAGGTGCAGCACCAGAGGAATCCAGGTAAAGACAAGTGGTCTGAGGAACCAGCTTTGACCACAGCAGAGTTTTTCACCTTCAGCAGAGGAAAATTGCTAGCCTTCTGTGGTGGCAAAGGCTGTTTGCTTAGCCTTTTCTTTTTGGGAATGGAAAAAGGACAGACATTGGGACAGGTAGTTTGTTCCATGGTCAAGCTGAAAATGGTACCTCTTTCCCAGGGAAAACAAGCAGCAAAAGCAAGTCAAATTTAAAAAAGTTGTCAAGTTATTTTCTCACAAAATACACAGTAAAAAGCATTTTAATATACCTTGCCAGCCCCAGAAAGTACAACTGAATTTCTCTTCAGAAAAAAGTAGTTTTCAACTACTTTAGACAACTTTTAAACTGAAAGATAAAAATTGTGCTCCCTTTTAAAAGTTCCGTTAAGTCTCATAACAGTCCATTAAAATGCAAACTCCTAGAATAAAAATAAACTTTCCCCAAGTAGCAAAGTACATTTACACAATAACCTTTTATGCGGAAGCCCCCCTCACCAAAGGGAACTTATCTGCCCAGCAAATTTACAGTACAAGCAGACCATCTGTCTTCAGAAACCCACAGAGGAACACTCAAACAGAAAAACCCTGAGGGGCTTGGCACTCAAGCCAATGATTATAGGCAGCTCAATTTGAACCCTGAAGCTTTGCAAACTGGCCAGCTGTTATACCTTTGGCAGGATATAGCCCATATAGCTGCAGCAGTGATCGATATGATGAATGTAACCAGAACACAAAGTTTGTTCATTACTGCCATTGCAACAGGCAGAGGAAAGTGAGTGAAACGGAGAATGCTGACAGAAGAGATGTTTTACGATTATTGATGAATTACTTTAGTATAAATTGACAGTGATTTTGCATGAGAGAGACTAGTAGAGTCTTTAGGTTTTAAGGCTCAGGATGTACTCCGCGATTTCTATGGAGTAGAAAAAAATAGTAAAATAACATTTACTTTTCTTTAATCAACTGAAATACTCAACAAGTACAGTCACAACATATTGAAACAACACATCTAAACAAACCATATACAAAAAAAAAAAAAAAAAGAATGGAAGTAGAATTAATCATCGATATGTCACAAATTGGGTTAAAGAAACATCACCAAGAACTGTTTGTAGATGAACTCAGTAAGATAATTATAAATGAAATACATTTACGGAATGGGGTACGAGAGACTTGGGCACCAATGAATATTATAGGTAAAAAAACAGCACATAACTTGTGTTATTTTTGTGGAATAGAAGAGGGATTCAAATACTGTAGCCAAGCAGAGAAGTGTTGGTAATAAAATAAGATTCAATAAATGCAAAGAAAAACACACTGTAAAAATGTAGACTGAGATGCCCAACATGCTTAAAGGAGGGAGTATCTATGGAAGAACAACAAAACTGACGAAGTGAAAACAATGCTGTGCAAGCTTCTTCTGATGTGGAAATGTAAATTAAAGATAGCCTGCTAAACAGCAGAAAGCAAAGAACTAAACATGACAAACAATAACACTAGCAAGCGCTTTCATTCTCTTTAGAAGACAATCAGACTAGTTTTACTGAACTTTTATGCCAGTTATATCACGGACTTAAAACATAAAAAGCTATGCAAGTCACCTTTTCCTACAGCATCCATTAAACATTCACAGAAGTATTAAGTCCTAGATAAACACATGCATTAGATTTAAAACTTATTTGTATTGCCTAAACTCCAAAGCATCTTCTCTGACCCCAAACACTCCCCATCTTTACCTACATTGTCTACCAAATAAAAAAATCTTTCAACACTAATTATTCTTTAAATAAAGCATTAACTGCATTTGCTTTGTTATCACTCGAGCATTCCAAGAAATTAGATTTTTACCCTTTTTATAAATAGTGGACTGACTCCTACTATCTTAATTACCTCCTGAATGGCCATTAAAAATTAAATTTGCCAGTTAATACAAATACCTTTTATGAAAGCCTGTTAGAAAGAGTGCATCATTGCTCTTTTCTGGAATCACAGAATATACCAAACATGACTACATACAATGTTTTCACTCTATTTGTTCAAAGAACTATATCAATCTATGTTGGGCAAGCTATGTGATCACAAAATAGAACAGAATAAGATGAACAAGGAAAAAATGGATTAATGTTGTGCCACTCAGTCAATCTTTAGACAGTTTTTCTTAACTGAAAAATAAGACCCTGTGATGTGTATATGTAAAGCAGAAAACCAATAAACAAGAAAATGGGTAAACCACTGGACAAAACTTTAAAACCAGTAAAAAGGTGGTAGGCAAAAAGCATGCTACACACAAATAAAAGCCATGAAGAGCTGGTGCTTTTGTCCCGTTGTAAACCGGGGCTTCATCAGAATGAATTCCAAATGCAAAATACCACATTATATAATGCCATCAATCAAAGCTTTTGAACTTTATTGAATTAAGATTCCTTAAAGCCTCATACTGTTTAAAAGCAAATAATTCATTTTCTGTTCCATAAAAAAGGGTATTTGTACAAATCACTCCAAGAATGTTTTTATACAAGTTAAAAAATAAATTAAAAAATACATTCATGAAAGACAAAATCTATAATCAAGGATGTGTGGGTTAGTTTTACAAATATGGGACACCTTACTAGGAATGTTCCAAAAAGAGAGTAAATTGAAGGATCTAAAGCTGCCTATGC
The DNA here is from genome assembly GCF_019279795.1 of Protopterus annectens. Lineage (NCBI taxonomy): Eukaryota > Metazoa > Chordata > Ceratodontiformes > Protopteridae > Protopterus > Protopterus annectens. The sequence continues at coordinate 21,929,864 of NC_056739.1, read as the reverse complement.
TCACTAAGAAAGCAGGTGTGGAAAGGTTCATTCTTCCTACGTTTCTATACATCACAAAGCATATTCCACCTCATTTGTGGTATACATTAACAGGGAAGCTCCAAACTCAGTGCTGATTTTTTATGAGTGAGAAGGGAAACGTTAGTGGTACCCTTCATGAAAGGTGAGTGGTGTTTACTTAAACTTCCAGAGGTATACCAGACCCATTGATTTGATTGGAAGCATGCAAGATTCAACTCTTAACTTAAGTGGGCAATGTCAGGAGACCCACTTGCTGCATAAACTTGCCTCATTCAGTGTAGTGTGTAGAAGGATATCAAATCCTGGCTAGATGAGAAGATGGCAGGAGTTTTATATGACTCATATCCCTTAGATTTCATAGGAAGGGACATAGTGTATGTGACAGAATCTGGGATAAGCAGCAATAAAGAAAAAAAAAAAAAAAGGTGAGGGGTCAACTATGCATTGGCAACATTAACTACAAAAATGTTCTTTGTTTTTTTAACACAATTCTACTCTCTAAAGGGTTTGAACCCACTTTCCCTTAAGGACTAAACAAATCCTGGGGATTAGAAACTTAAAATGGTAAAAACATGTGCAGAAAGCAAACCTTGGATCTAAAATCAGTCCAAACAGTTCAAACATTGGGAGTTAATAGCCTTTTTGCCCTGGGGCAAAACACACCAGGTAAGAAAATTCTCTCTCATTGTTACTGCATTGCTGAGAGGCTGGATGTGAAGGTGTTTCCAGATGATCTAGGTAACTTGGGGTGGATTGCTATGGAAGGACTTTTCAAATATGGACTGGAGAAAATTTATAACTTTGGCAGAAAGTCTAAGATATGCTCCCTTACTAAGCTAAATTCATTTCAAAAGAGAGGTTACGATCAAGTGAGAGTTCAGCTGTGTTTTCAACCAATTATTTCAATGTTTTATGATTCATTCAAATGTGATTACAACCAAACAAAGGAAACCCTATATACATCTTGTAAGAGTATCATGAGTTATTGCCTGACAATAGTCAACCATCTTGTAATCATTCACAAAATGGTCAACTACTGCTCTAATGGAGGCACATCTAATTGCAGTTAAGCACAGTGCTACACATCTGAGTGGAAAGCTAACACTAAATCCCCCTCCTCCAAAAAGAAAAAATAGAGCAATACTGTAAAAACCTGCTTGGAAGAAACCTTCTGCAACACCTACAGTGCAGGAAGGCCTAACAAAACTAGATGTATGTGGTATTCTGCCTCCAACACCCCTTACTTAGTGCCACATCCACAACCATGGCTACAACACCCCTTACTTAGGGCCACATCCACAACCATGGCTACAACACCCCTTACTTAGGGCCACATCCACAACCATGGCTACAACACCCCTTACTTATGGCCACATCCACAACCATGGCTACAACACCCCTTACTTAGTGCCACATCCACAACCATGGCTACAACACCCCTTACTTAGTGCCACATCCACAACCATGGCTACAACACCCCTTACTTAGTGCCACATCCACAACCATGGCTACAACACCCCTTACTTAGTGCCACATCCACAACCATGGCTACAACACTCCTTACTTAGTGCCACATCCACAACCATGGTTACAACACCCCTTACTTAGTGCCACATCCACAACCATGGCTACAATAAAGAACTTTAGCAATGTCTGGTCAGCCTTAGAACATTATACAAAGATTCAACAGAAAGTAAAGCACAAACCAAAAGCAACAATCTGCACTGCAACATGTACGTGTCTATTCTGAACTACAGCCGACAGTTCTGCATCTACATCTAATCATGCTTCATCTAGATTTACTACGTACCCTCCTCAAGCATAACAGAATAGGGCATGGCAGGATTAGCTCATCTACATGGTCAACAAGATAAAACATATCAAGTTACCTTTGGAAAACGTTTTATGCTATTTTTTGTTTCTAATTACAGTAAGGCAAGCATATTTTCTCTGTACTTTTTCACAAAGGGTTTACAATCACAGAGTCTGTTCTGGTAACAGCATCTATTTAAAACAGTAGGCTAAAAATGTGTAATAACTATATAATAGCCTCAGAGCACAAAGCCATGAACCTTGAAAAAGGAAGCAATGTCACTGTATATAGAGCAATTCAAAAAGAACCATGGCAGTCAAATGAAATGAACTTTGTTCAAAGATGTGTTGATCAAAACAAAATCACATCCAACCTTTTTTTTTTTTTTTTTTTTTAATTTTTTTCCTGGTGGGACAGGCCCCCCCATACTCCTCATGCAAGGGACTGTACACAGTCTTTATGGAAATGGGGAACAATCTGGTGCAAGGAACTTCTCTCTCAAGATGACCACAAACCTTGATCACTGTGTCCTCATTGGAGAATGCATGTTGGAACTGTACATATGTTCGAGTCTTCAGACTGCATACTGTAGGTCTCATGCTCCAGTGCATAGGGATGAAGATTTCCTGATTAGAGGTGATACAACTGGTTTCATAGGTAGGTATTAGGCTATTGGTCCTAGGGCCTAAATAAGCCTAGCCAAAAAGGTACCCTGGCTTTCGTCATGTAAGAAAATATGATTTACCTGTGCCCCTGTCGAGCAGAGCCACAAAAGTGATCCCTGGGGTGAATTTCCTATTTCCCATCCAGTCATCAAGATTTTTCTTGAAGAGTACCAATGAGGAGCTTTGTTTGATGTAGTTTGTTCCAGAGTATGGGATGCGTCTGGGACAGGAATCTATCCCTCCAGCATGTCCTGTTTATTGTGGTGAAAAGGTTTAGGTCCCTAGAGTGTGTAGCTCAGAGGAATTGGGATTTCTTTAAGTGGAGCATGTCCAACAGCTCTGGGTTTGACAGAGCTTTGTATGTTAGGCAGAGATCGCCTCAGAGTAGGTGATATGCGATGGAGTAAAGCTGGAGTTTTTTGAGATGGTCTGCGTAGGGCATCTGTTTGAGGCCAGTAATCCTCTTTGTGAGGTATTTCTGTGGCCGTTCCAGTTGTTGTAAATGTCTTGCGAGGTACATACCAAAAGAGGCATTGTACTCTATAATGGGTCTAATGAGTGATGAGTAGAGGGGAACAATGACCTCTTTTTTCCTGGATGAGAAACCTTTTGTGATGAAGTGTGCCATGTAGAAGGATTTGCTGACTACTGTGGTGATGTGAAAATCAAAGGAGAGGCTACTGTCCACCTGTGTCCCAAGGTCTCATCACACTTTTGGTGTTAAGTAGACTATCACCTATGGGGTAGCTCATGGGTACAGAGTTTTTACCAAAAGGGATGAAAATGCACTTTTTGGCATTGAGCCTAAGGCCATGGCTTTGACACCAGGTATCTGTCTCATTGAGACCCTTTTGTAGGATGTCCACATTGTTAGGAGTTTCGATTATGGCTCCTAGTTTGGAGTCGTATGCAAACTTCGTTAGCCAAAGATCTTCTGTGTTTGGTATCTACTTCTCTGAAGTACAGGCTAACAGGAGAGGACTCAGGACTGAACCTGTCGTACTCCACTTGTCACTGGTCTGAAGTCAGATTTGGAGTCTGCTACTTTCACAATGTGGGTTCTGTCAGTGAGCCAGCCAGCAACCCATCTTGTGACATAGAAATTTATACCTAGTTTAGTGAGTTTATCTAAAATTCCAGAGTGGGGGATGGTGTAGAAAGCCTTGGAGAGATCTAGATAGGCTGTGTGAACTACCTTAGCTTCATCTACGGCTTTGGTGACTGCTTCAAAGAAGTCTATCAGGTTTAGGAGACATGATCTGCCTTTTACAAACCCGAACTGGGTGGAGTCCAGAGTTTGGAAATTACCAGTGTCTTTGTTGCTCACTATTAACCCCCTCCCCAAGTTAGGTCATAGGAATTCAATACTGCAATAGTGTGACCTTTTAGAGAAATTACTAAAGTGGTGCCATGAAAGACCACTGAAGGGAAAACTGACACATGAACACTAGTTTCCATCATGAAGATGGACACACCTTGTCTAGTGTACTCACTGCCCTCCCACTTGTTTACATAGAGTTACTAATCATGGATATTTCACCATCTTGTTTTAGCCATGGTCTCCTCATTCACTCCCATGCACTAACATGAGGGGAGAGCAGAGTGTATACACTATTCCTTATACCAACAAATTTAAAGAACTTTTGAATCGGGATACCTTTTTTCAAGAGCATTTTAAGTAGTTCCTTCTCATAGCTTAGACAGATGAGGTGCCGCTGTTCTACACACTACAGGTGCGCAACATTTACATTTTCAGGTTTTTCATAAAGTTAGTCACGAAGGCTCCATAACTTAATTGCTCTCTTATGGACCATGTCTGCCTGCAACAGTTTTACTCATTAAATGTGACAAACTATCCAGTAAATAAAACCTCTCATTTATAATGGTTGGTCATATTGCAGAGTATGTTTACAATGTGTAGACACGAAAGAGTTTTCTGCAAGCCAAGATTCCAATGGTAAATCTTATCAAATTATAACACTTAAATTTGAGTCACCCTGCCAACCATTGGCCAACTCTTTTCCAGTCAAATGGGGTTTTAATTTGTTTCACCTCACATCACCCTATAGGATCCCCACTTTTCAGCATAGAGTTATATTATGTTTATTTTGCTAATGACAGTCAATGCTAGTGACATGAAATGACCGACAGAAATGTCATCCAGATGGCCACAGGAGTGGTGATTTCCTAACAGGCAATGCTCCTCCTCCACCTCCATAGTGTCCATGTCCACAGCCCTTTAGCAGAGCAATACTGGTTCAATAGTCTTCTACATGTTCTGAAATTCAGTTACCATGCATTAACGTTGCTTGTTATAACCAAATACCTACCACAGTCGTAAGTGCAGCTTCACTACCTCACATCCTCCATTTGTGGTCTGCGCAGAAGTGGACTGGATCACATCATCTTGAAGAGATGATCAGTCTGTAACAGCCACCTCCTCCAACACTCTCTCCCTGCACACAGATGGCTAGGCAATCCTGGGTCCACTGAGTCATGGGGCTTCATAGAAAACTGGCCAGGGTGCAGACATTTACAGTACTGCCAGTCTATTAATGCTTTCTTTCTGTAGTATTCCAAGTTCATTTCTTGCGTTTGATGTGTTTGACATTTAGATTCTGGATTTTACCTCATTTCCATCCATGTTTTGCTTAGAATGTGATTGTACAGGAAGGCAGTTAGTACCTTCCGAGCCGCTGATCTCCAATTGATATAATCTACTCCATGTATTTACAACTGCCTTCACCTTAATTATTCACCACGGTCTTCTTTAATCCCATAGTGATTTTCACAACAATCCTTTTACTGGATTTTCTTCCCTTGCTTAAAAATGGAACTGACAGTATATTTTAATAGATGCAACAGTCTCCAACATGCTTATGCCTCAATACTCTATAGCTATAATTGTTTGGTCAGACTATATGCAAGTAAATCCATTAATTTATCTTTCCACTAGCTACCTAAGGGTAACAATTACACATTGCAGCAGAAAAACATCAGTAAACAAATTTCAAATGCACTGTACAGATGGCCAGGAACATCCAACAGCTGTAGTAATAAGCCTGCTCTCAAAGCAATGCTGCCCACAGAAAGCAGACTCTTCCAATTATTTACTACAAGAGCCTTGCTTTCCATTCACTAAAATCTTAGGTCAAGATGCAAGTTAACATTACAAATTATATACATATTTCATTTTGTAACTGAATAAAAATACGATTAAGGAAAACTAGCCAAAAAACTCTTGGCGTTTATCATTGCTTCTAATGGTTATCTTTTCATTGCCTCCATGTCAAACAACTTCAAAATTCACTGCAAGAAGAGCTTAATGTAAATCAAAAACTTTTCCATGGTGTAAACAAAAGATCCTTTCTTCCTTCCAGCCCTCACACTACAAGTGATTTACTGGTTGCCTGGTCTTCCGGACTGCACAAAAAAACATTAGAACAGCAGTTTGTTTCTCAAGTATGCATTATGACAATACATTTCCTAGGTAGTAGTCATAATTTCAATAACAAGTTATGTCAGCCCAACACACATTCATTTATTTCCAGAGTAGGTCACACTGTGATGCTGAGAGCTACAGTTTCTTACAGAGCACAGCAGTAACCAGTATGATGATGTCAAAAACGTCCTCCACCAGAGGGGACAAGACATCAGGATACCTCGTGTGGATGGTACAACTGTAACTATATAATCCAAGACAGATGGTGCATCTTACAGGCCTCCTGAGTCTCACAGCAACCGCAGATGATGAAATGTCACAGCTAATTAACCTGCACTAAACTGAAGTCCACCTCTGGTTTTATCGAGTTCTACAAACTGCATGCAACAAACATCACTAACAGCAGATCTCTGCCAGGTAAAAAAATTCAGATGATAATTAAAAATAAATGCATTTGTCATGTAACAAAAATGATCCGGCCTTGAGGACTGGGTACACATGCAGTCACTAGTAATGATTAGCAACTTGTTTGCCTGCAGAAAAATACAGGGAAAAACATGCTGACTCCTACCTTAAACACTGCTCATACAGCTCCAATACTCAAATAGCAAAAGTATAACGTCTCCACATTAGATCCAACACCATAGCACTCTCTCCCCATCTAAAGATCTCACTCCTACTACTCCACCTTCAGAAGTTAACTAAATAATACTTCTCAAAGAAACTAAATGCACCTGCCCCTACAAACAGATCATGTCACCTAGCCACCTTTACTGCATAGTTACCATGTACATTTTCCTGTACCCATCATATACCCAGCTATCCCTTGATCTAATTTTTGTTCCAGAAGATACTACCCTGCTAGACTTAAAGCAGTTTCATGAAGTACACTTCTTTGTATCATCCTGTCCAGTCTTTGCTCAGTATTATGTGAAAGTAAATTACTTTATTACACAAACTTGGATTCATGCCTCCAATATTTTTCACTTTTCTAAAAATAAAAGGAAAAAATGCTATTTTCTTTAAAAATACCTCAAAGCTGCCTTTGTACTTGGTACATAGCTACATAAAATAGTCACACCGGCTCTTGGTTTAGAAGCATAACAATATATTGCCTTCATCTGCTGAATTTTTACAGTAAGCATTTTAAATTGTTAGATATAAAAACATGACAGTATTGCAACTGCTAGGCAGATGAAACAGTTCAAACTTTTTTCTTCTCCCCCTCTGCCTATTAGAGAAAAAGATAAGCTAAGCTAAGCAGAAAAAAAGCAAAACATAAAAAACTACACTCCTCTAATAAAATGGCTGAAGTGTGAGGTATTCAGAAAAAAAGGTCGACACCTCCAAGATCATGCTCGTGTGAAAGTTAAGTGCCGGGTACTTATTTTACTTGTTCGCTTTTTGTTACTTACAAGCTCTTCTATTGCCCTGGTAAGGGGGGGATTCTCCCCTACAGAGGTCTGTCAAGTTCAGCCCAATATAAACATGCCCCTTCCTGCTCTTTCCCACCAATTCATTTGCAGGTACAAATATGAGTCATTAACTGCTGTACTCTAATTTCATGATGTTTACTATAAACTCATTTGCTATTTGAATACTTACTTATCTATACTTATGGAGCTTTTCTCCCCGGGCCTCCGCTGAAAAAGGACCTGTGTCCAGTCGGAATTTCCCAGTAACAAATGTAAATAACCAAGATAAATATAAGTTTTCTACAGCATAATTTAGCTGTTTACAGATATATTACAACTGTACTTAGGTTTATAGCTGAATACTAGACTAACTGCCCTCAAGGGCCATTTTAAGCCTAGCCAAAAAACAGAGGTCAGAACCTGCACCTTGAATCTATGAGGTCAAGACCCCAAATACTAGTTTAAATCAGACTACAGATTATTACAAGCCTAGCAAATAACCAGAGGTCATTATTAAACCCAGTACATTGTATGTGTAAGGCAAAGACCTTAACCATTATGCCAATCCCACCTTCCTTAGCAAATGAAAATTACAGAGGGTGCCCATGGAGGCTTTGCATGGCCCATACTAACAGCAGCAAAAAATAAAACCAAAATTAGCCTTTGGAAAAATACCCTGCTACTACAGTAATAACAAATGTTGGCATTTGTTTAAAGATTGACCATCAGAATAATACATAAACAAATGCACAAATGTCAACATGATGGGTATAACGACTAAATGGGTGGGGAGAATTATTGTGCGGGTATACCAAGGTACCTTATTAAAACAAATCAGTATAAATGTACCTGCAACCTGGAAAACAGATAACCTAAAACATTTCTCCCTCCATACAGCATTTCACTCTTACATAAACTCCTAAAGCAACTATGCAAAAAAATCAACCCAAACTCGTCTGTTCTAACATGATTACATTACTAAGAGCTTTAGCAAGCATCTGCCCATGCATGAATGGTTTAGTCTATACTACTGCTACTGTAAATTCACATTCAACAATCTTCGAATATGTATGTTGTAAAATAACAGCTTAATAAGTACACTGTAGGACTTCCAAGATGGCTGCACACATATCTACAGCTTAACTTCAGCTCTCCCAGTGCGAAAAATTGAGAAACACCAACCTCCGATACTGGCTAGTAAGTACAATGCCTGGATGCCAGCAAAGAAGAAATGCAGAGAACCGGAAAGAAAAGCAACCAAAAAAGTGAAAAACATTGTCTGGCAAGAATCATGCAGCTGTTAGGCAAAAAGCAACTCAAGCTCCAGAGTCATGACTTCCAGTATTCTAGAAGAAAAATAAGTCAAATATGCTCAGAGTGGACTAAAATACACAAAACACTGAAAATACATCAACTCAAATATCAAAAGGTTGGAAAAATGGAAGCAGCTTTACACAGATATTTAGATGAACTGATAAACCTGCAAAAAATCAAAGGCCGAAATGAAGAAAAGGATGGCAGAGTAGAAAACTGCTCAGGAAGAAAGATTTCAAAAGTATAGAAAAGTACAGAACACACAGTGAAAATCTGACATTTTCTGCTGTAACATTGAATCTAGAAAGAACGGATTATATTAATGTTATGAAGGTATAAACAAAATTGGACTGGTACTCCACCACAGAAACTATTAATTAAAATGGCATACCATGTGTATGCTCCAGACCTGGCCATTAAAAAGTAGCAAAGACCTGTATTAGTAAAGATGCAGTCAATCATACCAGTAGAAAGTTGGTCCCGACAAAACTGTGGCAAAAGGGCAAAGTATTACTAATTGGAGACTGTTTGTGGAAAAGGATTATTCACTGTACTCCAGGCAGAAGAGAAGCAATTTTATCCCAGCGGTCATGGAATATTAAAGAGGCAGGTGTGATATTTAAGCTGCTGTTTCTAGCGGTCTTCAGAGTTTTTTTCCTGGAAGAGCAAACCATTTTTTTATGTAGAACTGTCTAAGGGGGATAAAAAATTTTGTCCCGCTAGGGGTGAGCCGCCAAACAGAAGGGGACTCTGCTTCTCATTCTTCTGATGCTGCAGCTCATAGAAAATCATTGGAAAAGATTTCACTTGCAAAGGAAAAACACATTTGACTAAAAGATTCAGGAGTACCTTTGGCTTTAACCGGAGTCTGGGGTTGGGAGATGAACAGGGATAAAAGACTGACCGGCAACACTGACATTAGTGAATGTGAGATTATAAAGCATCAATCACATTTGTGAAATATGGTTTTACAAGAGAGTGGCTGAAAAAGTTTTTTTTTTTTTTACTTTGTTAAACTTGTTGGGGGGACTGACAGGCATTTGCCCCGCTTCAGGTCCACTTTGGAATTTTGAAATTTCACAGTCCTGATATTTGGAATACTGATGCTCAGAACCTTGGAATTGTAAAATCTCAAAACCTGTATGTGGAGATCACCACACAGTGCGGAACAAGAGCATTATCATTCTCTTAAAGTTGCAGGGGGTGTGGGGGTGCAGGGGGCTTGCCCCCCTGCAAAATCACCTTTTTTGATGCATTCTTGATTTTGTTTTATTTTTTCGAGATTTCAAAATCTCGATGTTCTGAGTGTCAGTATTTCAAACATCGGGATTGAAAAATTTTTGAAACTCCATTGCGGAGCCGCCCGCTTCACGTCATTAATATTTGGACGGATACTAAAAAGGAAAAAAGGGAGGGAAGAGAAACTAAGAAATTTTTGTTCTTAACAGTGTTTGTATTAAACTTTTTCTGATATAAATTGTATTTATTCTAAAGTATTTTCAGCAATTATTTTAATATCTTTATTGCATACAATAAACAGTTTTTTTTCTTCTTCTTCTCTCTATTACCTTTAAAAATGCAGGCATTACAACGTAAGGGAACAAAAGAAAGGCTGGAGAAAGGCAGGTTTCAGTCAATAGGTTTTAATCTTGGGAAGTCGGGGTGGGGATGGGGTGTAAAAGTTCACTAATCATAATGTATGCAAAACTGAAATGTTTATTTACCTATGCAAAAGTAAAAGAACTTGCATTAAGTTTTCTGTGAATAAAAGTGGGTTTTAAAAAATGAGACACCACAATGCAATACATCATTTTGCTTAAAAAAACTAATATTCAGAGCCAGTTGAGAAATCTGGAGCCGAGGGCAGCTCTACATTTCAATGCTATATTTCCAGGGACAAAATCAGACTAAATGTGAATAAGAGATCAACGTTACTAACGCATTTATTAAAGAAATGCATAGAGAACAAGGCACTTCTTCTTAAGGCTAAAAGATAGTTTTCTGAAAACCATACAAGTTGCTTTTTCACATCGGGGGGGAATAAATATAAAACAAGAACAGACCGCAATTAGTGTAAATAGAAGCACAGGCTGCAATATGCATGTTAGCATGAATAGGCAAATTTTAACTTAAAATTAAGACACTGTGAGCAGCTGTCAACTTGGGACAATTGTTCCCACTGACAAGGTTAAACTTCATTATTTGAAGATGTGTGTGTTTGTCTTAAGTTAATAGGTGATAAGGGTGTGTTTTTCGGGTTTTCATTAAAGCAAAAGTCTTAAGTGTTACATAGGTTCAAATGGAGATTACAAAAAAACAATTGTATAGAAGATCAACCCGCCAAACATTAGTGCATGCATGTAACAAAAGCTAAAAACAGACCACATTTAAAAACTCCATATGTAATAGGCAGGAATAATAAATTACAATGACTACACTAGCCATATTTTTGAAAAGTGAATGGCCTCAAAGGTGTAGACAAAAAGGAGATATTGAATTATAGTAAAAAATGCAAAGCTACAGGAGATGGACAATGCTACAGGAGACATGCTTGGCAAGAAATGAGCATGTGAATTTGGAAAAGAAAGGATTTCAAGATGGATATCCAGCAGAATATCAGGAATTAAGGAAAAGTGGAGTACTTGTACTAATTGTTAGAGGAGCTCCAATAGTGACAGAAGAGGAGAAAAAAGATAGTAAAGGTAGATTTATGGTAGTAAGTGGCTATTGGCAAGGGAGGAAGATTACACTGTCATGTATTTATATTCCACCTTAAACTGCTATAATGGAAATCAAGAAATTTTTGGGAAAAATTAATCATCTTTCAGCAGGGAATACAGGTGGGTAATGGAACTTAATTTCAAACAGTGAGGATATATCTGGGGACCTGGAAGGGAAAATATAGAAAAAGAGGTATATTGTGGAATTTAGTAGTAGGAACTCAAACTTTAGATATTCCCCAAGGTGCAATAACTAGGCTGTACTAGACAGAAATATGTTACAGGAACGTTATTTAATTGAAAGGTTTGACAGAATAACTATTTCAGATCATGTGCCATTTAACAACAAAGTTAAAAATGCAGAGTAATGAAGTACAGATGAGAGACTGGTGCTTCCCAGTCTGTTAGAGATGAATTTAAGGAATGGGTAATGGAGACTTGAGTGTTATTAGGAAATATATACATTTCTTTAGAAGCTATAGCTAGTGAGTGGGATAAAGACAAAAGTGCAGTTTAAAAATAGGGTGGAAAAGAGAGATATGGTTAAGAAATACGAATTACTGACAGGGGCTGACAAAGGTTAACGTATTGTAGAAATGTAGAGTGCTAAAAAGAAAATAAGGGAGTATTTGGATAATATGCATGTGTTTAGAAAGATTGCTGTTAAGCAACCATTTTATGATAAATCCATTGCACAAAAACTTTTAGCACAATAACTTGGTCAACAGAACATAGAAAGGATCACTGCTAAACTTAAGAGCCTATAACAAGAAAAATAAATAACCAAAGATCATGTAGAGGTATTGGAGATGTTCTGAAAGTTTTAGGAAAATTTGTATAAAGTAGAGGAACACAGGAATGAAGAAAATGCACAAATGGAAATATTTATGGAAAACTTAGCTATGCCAAGGTTAGAGATAAATGAGGCTCAACTATTAACAGTTCATAGAGGAGGAGACATAATAAAGACAATGATATACAAATTAATCTGCAGGTAAGTCTCCAGGAATAGATGGTATTCCCGAGATAAGAAAGCAATACCATTACTGTTGGTGGGAATTGATGCACAGAAAGCATTTGACAGACTAAGCTGGGATTTTATGAGTAGGGAAATGGAAGCATTTGCATTCTCTGATACAATAAGATTGATAAGGAGGATATATTAGGGATCAGAGGCAAACCTTAAAGTGAGATGGTTCTTTTTTGATAAGTTGTGTCTCAGCAGATGGAACCAGGCAGGGATGTCTGCTTTTCCCTTTGTGTTGTATTTAGAGCCACAGGCAAACAACAACACAAAAAATAAGGTAGACAGAAATTCAAGGATATAATTGGTATGGTAGTGAAGAAAATTTGTCTTGATTTGCAGACAATATTATTTTGTACCCCATAAAACCAGAAAAGGGCATCTCTGTATTGTGAAACATTCTGAGACAGTTTTACGTCTTTCAGGAATATAAATAGAAGATAAAAAGGTCATATATACCCAAACACAAATTTGTTCAACAATACCATTATTTATGGGAACATGATAAAATGAAGTATTTAGGAGTATGGGTTAAAAATTATTTATTTAGATACGGTAGCTGAAGATTTGGGAAGAAACTAAAGACTTAGTACAAAAAGTGAGAAACTAGAAGCGGTTTATGGATTTAGGTAGAAAGATACAAGCAGTGAAAATGTTTGTAGTTTCTTCAGTTTTATATACAAGTCAGACAAATTTTTTTTATCAGCCATAGGAGAAGTTGTGGAAAGTAATAAAGAGCTGAAAGATTTTATCTAGGAGGAGAAGCAGGCAGTGTTCAAGTGGGATAAGCTGATCCTTTCAATACACAAGGTGGTTTAGGATTACTTGATTTGGATACATTTTAAAACTACACAGTTAAAGCTCATATACATAACAGAAGCAGAAT
>NC_056739.1:21866095-21901956 GCF_019279795.1 Protopterus annectens | reverse complement strand
CCAAGAAAACATTTGGACTATCAGGGATTGATATCAGTGTAAAAATCAAAGAAAAAGGAATAGGGGAATCCAAAGTAGAAGACCTGTTCTTGTAAAATTTTTAGTTAACCAATAGAAACTGCTGTTAAAGAGAGAATTAGTAGGGCATATAAACTATTGCATGATAACTGTAGGAATCAGAGGATGGTTGAAAAAAATAGAAAGAAATTGGATAAGCAATGCACAATGAAACAATGGGAGGACATATGTATGACTCCCAAATATGAAAGTCCAGATGATTCAGGAATTTTGCCTGGAAGTGTTTGCATAGTTATTTTTATACCCCAAGCAGACACCAAAGAATTTTTCCCCAGGTACATGGCAAATGTTGGACTTGGGATGGAAGAAGAGAGAGGTAAACTGGGAATATCTGTTTGGGGAATTTAATGAGTTGGCAAACTTTAAAAATTCTGTACAGAATATTTTGTCAGAAATAATGGGCGAGCAACAAAGAAAATTGCTTTTGAGAGCTGGGATACAGGATATGAATTGCCTAGACATGAGGCCTTGTTAAGTTTAATTATTCTGGCTGCCAGACACACTGAAACATGTGCCCTGAAGGTAAACAAATCTTAGCAGCCAGTGTATACATCCTCCTGCTGAGCACAGCAGTGTGCCTTGCAAACAGGCATGGCTGAGCTCCAATGAGCTTACAAGTCCTCAGACACACTCCCTCTTGATGAGTCAGCTACCTCTTTTCTGGACACCAACACAGTTCTGTGCCTACATGGATGGGTTCTGCGAACACGGAAACCCACTAGTGCTATTCAGTAATCCACCTCATTTGCATAGGAATCAGTGTACATAACTTGAAAACTACATGGTTCCTGGCCCCCTCAAACCTGCTTACTTTCATGTAAGCAGTGTGCCATGATGCCTACATGGAAAAAAAAAGTCCACATAGGCTTTATTAAATTCCCCCATGGTGAAACGCTTGGCAAGTGTTATTTTTGTGGCTGGTCATAGAGGGACATTGCTGGCCAGCTTAAATCATGTGGGGAGAAAGGATGTACAGCAAGATGGTGTACCTCTGAATGCAGGTAGTGTATAAAAGTTACACTTTAATATGAATTGTTAAAAGCAAACAAACTATTGAAAAAATATACATGAGGATGAACAACAAGAGGTCAGGGGAGGGTGTAGTAGGTGAAGAAACTATAGAAAGAAAATAATGTAGGGGAAAATTGTGGGGGGGAGATGGAGCTCACATGCAGTAAGAAGGAGTCAAGAGAAGGGACTGATGCTAAATAATTTTTTTGAAGTTATAGCCAATGAAAAACCTGTGTGGCTGCGGTGGTGCAGCGGTTAGTTTTGCAGCCTCACAGCAAGAGGCTCTCCGGTTCGATCCTCGACTGGGTGCCTTTTGTGCGGAGTCTGCATGTCCTCCCTGTGGTCATGTGGGTTTCCTCCCACGTCCCAAAAACATGCTGTAGGTGGATTGAACACTCTAATTTGGCCCTAGGTGTGAGTGTGTGCATATGTGTGTGCCTTCTGTGGAAGGTTGGGCGACGGGCTGGCAACTTGACACTGTAAAACTCCACTGCCAATCATGAGCGGACAGGTGATCCACTGTGGCGACCCCTAACCAGGAAAAGCCGAAAGAAGAAAAAGCCAGTGAAAAACCTGATTTTGAGGAGCAAGGATTATTGGTACATAAACCCAGGAAAAATATTAAATTTGGGTAAAGAGTAAAAAATAAGAAAATTAAAAAATTTCCCCGCCAATAAAAAAGGAAAAAACTGCAATTTAAGATTACTTTCAGTAATTGTGAACAATATTAAACCCTGTAAAAATAGAATAGAGTACTGAAATGGTGTGCATGATATTCTTTTAGAGGATATAAGATTCCTGACAAGTGAAGAAAAACTGAAAACAGATATTGTGGGGTGGAAATACAATATAGAACTTAAGAAGTGAACATTGTTCTGGAGTGGCTTTGTTGTGTAAAACAATGAAAATACTAGATGTACATCAGTAAGTATAGAAAGGTCAAGTGTTGTGAACATGAGGGAGAGAGAATTTATAGAATTATAGCACTATATTCATAATTAACTAGCAAGGAGAGAGGATGTTTCAGAGTATGTGGTGGTTAATATGAAAATTGTAATTGCAGGGGACTTCAATTGTGATTTAAGGGAAAAACAAAGAATACATGAAGTGATAAAATGTAGTCAATTGACTTTTGTTTCACACAGCTAATGGACTTGAAGGGAGCACTAGAATCTGAAACTGATTCAGTATTAAATTGGAAGGCTTGGGGGTAGCAAATGGTGACACAGTTGGGACAAGTTTTTCAGATAATTGAGCAATATAGATTAAGGTGATGGAAGAAAAGGACTATATTAAAATAGGAATATGAATAAACAGAATAAATACAATTAGAGGATAAAATAGGAGTGTGAAGTATTTTGATGAAATTGGAGAGCTGAAAGATCATAAAACCATGAAGGACTTCTTTACAAACTGGCCTAAATGGAGGATCGAATTTAAAGAAAAATAAGCGTTTCCAATGGCAGGATGATGGAAGAAGGGAAGAAAAGGTGATGTATGAAAATGTATATAAATGTATTATAGAATTTAGAGAATACAAGAGGGTTAAGATATGGAAAGTATTGTTTTCTTGATTTTCTTTTAGATATTCAAGACATTACTGTTTAGGCAGAAATATTCATTTACAAGAGAAGGGAAGCAGTATCCGCATATTCTGGTAAAACAGTAAAAGAGGACATTAGTATAATTAGGGAAATTAAAAATGTACAAGGAGAGGTAAAAATTCAACCAATGATGATTATTGTAGTAAAAAAATATGTACAAGAGTAAAAATGAAAGTGAGAGAATGGAAAATAAAAAAAAATCCAGAATACATTTAGGAAGAATTTGAAAAAAATATTAGTGAATTGGATTAAGTAATCAGTAAATGTTGATTCAGCATCAGGCTTAGACTGTATAGGACTAATGGAATGCCAATCCATTAGTTTCTTGTACAAAAAGTGTTTTGTGAATGTATTATATGAATAGTTCAAGGAAGGGTTAGTTTATGAAGAATTATGTAGTAGGATATTAAAAGTTATATGGAAGAGTGAGGAGAATAAATTGGAAACCCATCACACAGATTATATTTTTATGAGAATAGAAAGACTGATATTTGGAGGTATATATGGTACGAAAGGGAAAGGATGTCAAGAATTATCAGTTAAGAGAGAAATTATGGATATTATAAAATAAAAAGGGAGGATGTGAAACTTATGGTAGGTGATATTAGTAAGGCATTTGATATAGTAGGACATGATGTTTTGTGGGATGTTATGGAGAAACATGGAATAGGTACCATAATTAGGAGTGTGGACATGTAAGCATATTAAAATAATAGAGTGAGAAAGTTAGTGGATGGGTGGCGGAGTAAAAAGTATACATGAAATGTGGTTTAAGACAAGATGTCCCATGAGTAGAATATTGTTTGCATTGGTAATGAATGAAATAGTGAGTGAAGTAGCTTACATAATGCAAAATGCTAGATGTGTAATGCAAAAGGTGGTGGTAATTCCAGTAGTTTTGATATAGAGAGACGTTATAGCTGTAGTTAAGAAAAAATATGGACGAGGGAAATTTTTGTCTAAACATGTTTAAAGGAAATTGGAATGAACTTGAAGATAAAGCTAAGGGTTTGGGTGATAGTGAAAAATGGGGATGTGTACTGTTCAGTGAATGAAGTGTCTTTGTGAGAGAGAACATTTGGGAAACATGATATAGTTATGATGCAATGGGAGAATTTAATGAAAGACATGAAAGTAGTATGCCTTCTGTGGAGGATTTATAGATTAGCATTCAGGAAAAAAGTGTATCTGCTGAATTCTTTATCAATGGGGAAAATAGCATACATGTCAAATATTTATATGATGCCAGGAAAACATAAAAAGGAAATTCTGCAACTGATGTTTTCTTTAATATGGGGCCTAAGATTAAACCCAGTGAAAAGAGGGGTACTGTATAGGAGTCAAGATGAAGGGGGATTAGAATTACTAAATTTAAAACACGTATTATGCTTCTTTAAACAGGTATAGAATATTAAAGTGGGTAAAGTAAAACATTGAGAAATTGAGAATGAAGGTTTAAATACAAGTACAAAAAGTTCCTGGAGATGAGAATAAGAAAAAGAAAATATGTAAATTAAGAAATTAAAAATTAACAAAATACTAACATGGAAAATTAAAATTTAAAGGCAGAAGGATGTGGTATTATCAATATGATTGAAATAATCTTAATATGTTAATCCATGGAGAATTTACCAGAAGTGATTAACGCCATTTAAGTGGTGTAGCAAGACAGCAGACTACTTTCTGTAGAGACGGGTAATACATTAGTTACCACTAAAAAGGAATATGCCATATAAAATTAAAAAGACAACTGAGAGTCTGATTATTTTGTTGGGAGGAAGAAACATAACATTTCTTGTAATGTAAAAGTGGTGAAACTGTGGAAAAAGTTGTGTGAAGAAAGTTTTAAGATTAACGGCATACAATATAGATATGAATATGAATGGATATTGTAAGAACATAAGAATTTTTTTTGTAATATGGGTTATTTGGAATGAAAGACTGATTTGAATTTCGTTTAAAGGGAAATGGATTTTGGAAGATATATTGCAAATAATTGGATTATCATTGTGGAAGCAGGAGTGAGGGGTCAATTATGAACAAAAACAATGAGGAGATAAAACAGGATAAATAACAATAGAATAAAAATGTAGATGTGTGCCTGTAAATATGTACATTTTGTAAATACGTGAATGTTTTTTATGCTGTGCTAAATAAGGAACTCCTAATCTGTTTGATAGTTGCCATGGGATATCCACCTGAACTACCAGCAGCTCAAGCAGATAGGAACCTTGCTTTAAACATGTAAGTGGAAGGATAACACTTAAAAGTACAGAGGCCCTTCTTATGCTACACTGTAGTGTCAGCAATCCAGTCACCTGCAGTGGGAATAGAACTCAGCTTTTTGGTCTTCCAGAAAAAGACGCTGTGCCACTTGTTGCATCACTAATGCTGCTTGAAATAACCAATATTTATTAATCCAGATATAAAAGCCAAAGACTTATGACTATCTAAGCAATTTCTATCCAACCTATTCCTGAATCATTTGCCCCAGCATTATATTATGATTTTTCAGTAGAGGTTATTTCACACCTTAAAGCAGTTAAGACCTCAGGTCTGAGGTCTGAATAGATTTGACTCATCCGTCTGTAAAATATTTTAAAGGAAATCCTCTCTAATTCTTCACTTAAACAATCATGCCAAATTTAATGAGAAATCACTGCAAATAATAAATCTAAAAGAAAAAAGGTTTATTTTGAAACTAAACTTGGATCTTGTAATGAACCTTATTACAAACTTTAATGATAATTGACAAAGGATTTCACTTGGTTACTAACCAGATTAGATCCACATTTTAGTCAGGTTTTAGAGAGTCACAGAAGCCTCAAGATAACATTATGCTGCAATTGATCCAGCTTCTCTACCCACATATACCTGACCAACAGGGTATAGTCGCTTTAGTGATGTGTGTGTATATGAACTTAATCAAACACTTTCCTTTCCTGTTCAGATGTTTAACGGAATTCTAATTAAAAACTTCTCATGCAATCAAAGTTCTATATGATTCATCTTCCATTTACAGTGCAAGTAATGCAAACAACTTTACCACCTATAAAAACATCTTCAGATAGTAGGCAGGGATGCATGCCATCACCCCATCTATTTATATTATTGGATTATTGAAAATACTTCAGAATGTAGGCTGCAGTGGTGCACCGGTTAGCATTATCACCTCACACCAAGAGATTCTCCAGTTCAGTTCTCGACTGGAGGCCTGCTGTGCGGAGTCTGCATTTCATCCCCACAGTTGAGTGATGTTTAGAAAAACATGCAGGTAGGTGCATCAATGGATGTGCCTTCGTTGAGGGTTGGGCATCAGGCTGGCACCTTGGCACCATACAAATCTACTGCCAATCATAAGTGGACCGGCATTCCGCTGTGGTGACCCTTAACCGGGAAAAGCCGAAAGACATTACTATTGAACATACTTCAGAATCCTTCTCTTTCTGGATTAAATTCAAGACATGACAATTCTTTTGCACATAACACTCTCCTGTACTTTCAAAATGACAACAGATCTATTTCACATCTATTATAGAAACAGAGTCGGGCTTTGAATTGTAACCTAAATCTCAGTTATCTTCTCTTTCCTCAGACTGTTTTAAATGATTTATCCAGCTTGCCATTAGAAAATCAACAAGCTGAAATATTTTGCAGTTAATTATAAAACTGATACTCTAATTGTAAACATAACACTCAATTCTGTTCTACATTACAGTAAATTTAAACTTCTTCCCATTTCCAAATCTGTTTTAATTTATTATTACCAAGTATCCTTCATCAACATAATTGTTAGGTCTGTAATAGTCAGTTTTTACATTCAGAAAGAGACCTTTAAAATCAACAACAAGGTTATTTCTACTTTAATATGGAAGAACCATAAAATAACCTAACTTATCTGACCCAGACACAACAGAACTCAAATTCCAATTTGCTCCTCTTTTGCGTTTTCAAAGCTGAAAAAATTTCAGTACACAACTATTCCTTCCAATAATGGTGCTCCCCTTTGACCATCGTACTACTGATCGAGACAATTGTATACCTGATTTGATGAAATATCACCATTGAATCACCTGGAATAAGTACATTTAGAGTTTCAGTGATAGCTCTGCACATATTTTAGTGCTGCAATCAGAGTGAGAATTGCTTTGGTTTAACGTTAGACCTCTGATTGTAGGTCCTTGAAGTGTGGTAATCTGCTATTGCCCAGAGGCTCATTTAAATATTTTTACCTATTTTTACCTTTTCTGTGCTCTTATAAGTTGCCTGAATTTCATGGTACCTCTCATACAGAGTCATTTAGCTTTGCACTATTAAGATGCAGGCACTTATTTCCTTCTTCACAAATTCCTAGGGTTCTTAGTCCATAGTTGCCCAAAGACCCCCTGATTTTGTGCATACAAACACACTGCCCCAGTACAGTCAGTGCTCATTTTAGACAGGCAACACTTCAGTAAAATCTATTCAAAACCTCAGGCACTACTCTCATCGTCAGCCCTCATTAGAAATCAATTGAAACTATGGATTTGTACTTTCCAACCATCTTCATACCCAGCCCGATAGAACTGTGCATGCTGAGACAATGTAGCAATTATCTCATGTTTAACTAAACAAGCACTGTGAAGAGGACGGACTGCACCGGACAACCTTGCTTCCACAAACAGCTTTATTATACGTTAAACAATAGCCAAATCACACGTATTTCGTCACTTGAGTTAGACTTCATCAGACAAGGATAAACATGACAAACAACCATTTATATATGCTGACCTTATGTTTAAAATATCCAATAGGAATCTAGCAATCCTCATAAAATATGAATGAATGTGCGCATGTACTGAATACAAATGCTAAATGTATATGACATTGAACAAATCGAAATAGAATACTACGATCTACAGATGTAAAATAAAGAATATATGGTATGAATAAATATATCACTTGTACAATAACAAATACTGTCATAGAGCCAGTTTTTATATATATATATATATATATATATATATATAAAAAAAACTTTGTGGCTACACTAATTTGAAAATAGACTTATTTGTATTGAAAATCACCAACTGTACTCCCATCTAGTGGTCAAAACTGGATGTACATTGAATTTCCATCCTAAATATTGTTCTCTATGAAAGGATAGCATGTGAATAAATGATGAATATTTATATAAAAATCTTATGAAATATATATATATATTGTATAAATATGTTGAAATAGATAATGATTATATATAATGTGCATATTCTAAATATGTGAATGAATGTTGTAATAAATAAGATAAATATGTAACACAAATATAAATATATAAAAATGGATGATCACAAAACGTAGAACAATGACGAACCATAAATTAATAATATAATAATAATAAAAAATATTGTATATATGTATATATGTTATATATACACAGGCATGACATGTAATGGAGCAAATGTGAGAAAAAATATACCTCTAAATTCTATACCAGCCCCTAGATCAAATGTATAAAAAACATGGTGAATAATCTAAAATTTCATCTAAAAAAGTTTATAAAAAAGTTTATAAAAATGGATTGATGCAAAATGAACCATCAGAAATGTACCAAATAAATAAATGTAAATATATATTGAATATAAATATGAATACAAATATAAATACAAATATAAATATAGATATAAATATATGTATCAAAGGTATATAATATGAAATTTTAGAAAAATGTTGTTTAAAAATATATAGATATAAATGTGAGTGTATTGTATCAATATATGTGTATAAAAATGGAATTCATGACATGAAAATGAAGATAAAAATGAAAATAATTACAATTTAGCTGCCCTTAATTTTAAAATTGGAGCAAGGGAAATGTTGTCATCCAACCCAGGGAATTTATTTGCCTCCAAAATAATTTGCCAAAATAATTCCCTATATTCTATCTGGGTCTCCCAAAGGCCACCTCTTTCATCTTTCGCTACCTCATCTAGAATGAAAAATTTATATTTTGCCAAAGGGCAAATTGTCAAGTGTTTATATAATGCGTTGTGTTCATTCTTCTTTTTAATGTCATTCAAATGTTCATAAATCCTTCTTTTGATCTTTCTCTCGGTCTTACCAACATAGAAGGCCAAGCAGATATCACATAAAGCAATATATACAACTCCGAAAGAATTACAATTGCTGTATGTTTTACCAACAATGTCTTTTTCTCTTACTTGAACAAAATTTTTTTGTGTATTAGTCATAAATGAACATTGTGAACACATTCCACAGGAATAGGTGCCCTTAATTTTGTTACTTTTCTTGTTTTCCCTATGTTGGACTATCAACCAATCTTTAATGTTGCGTCCTTTTCTAAAAATAACATTAAAAGAATCAATCGACTTGTTTAAACTCAGGTCCGTAATGTTAAGGAATTTGTCCCATTCCCTAAAAAACACCTGTTTTACAATACCTGCGTCACCACTATATTGAGTGACAAATGAATGGGTATACATCTTATCTGTTTTCTTGTTTTCTAATGAACCTAATAACTGAACATTAGCAACAATGGGAGGATGGTGGTAGCTCAATATAGGTGTAAATCTATCTTTTCTCCCTTCTACGACTTCTAACTTAATGCAGTTACACAAATCTAAGGGGTAACCTCTATCCAAGAACATATTAACCAGAAAATCAATTTCATCACTAAAATCTTGATTGTTAGAAGTCATTCTAGAAATCCTCACCATTTGGCCTTTTACAATGCTCTTCTTCTGATGTAAAGGGTGTGCACTATTATAGTGTAAGTAGGAGTTGGAAAAAGTTTTTTTCCTATACACCCTTGACTTCAAATGGTCTCCTTCTTTTTCTAATGTGATGTCCAAATAATTTATACTGTTTACATTAATGTCATGAGTAAATTTTAAAAAAGTGGTAGTCTGGTTGATATACTCGATAAAATCATGGAGCCTATCAAAACTGTCCTTCCAAAATATAATGATATCATCTAGGAAACATTTATATAGAACCCAACAATCTTTATAACTCCCATTGTAAATGTATTTATCTTCCCATGTATTTAAAACCATGTTAGTGTATATTGGAGCACATCTTGCTCCCATGGCCACATCACTTTTTTGGTGAAAATATTCCCCTTGAAAAAATAAATAGTTGTGTTTCAAAACTAGTTCCATACGGTTAACACATACAAGAATTTCATCATCTGTTAATGTTTTGAAAGACCTAATAGCTTCTTCAAACCAATCTATTCCTGTATTATGAGGTATTGAGCCAAACAAATCAACGACGTCTATGGTTACAAAAATAATGTCCTTCATAGTAGTGATATTCTTCACTTTACCCAAAAAGTCCCATGAGTCCTTTAAATATGAAATACCTCTGACAATAGTATCCTTTAACTTAGTGTCTATATACTTGGCCAAAGGGGAAATAACTGAACCTTCTGCAGCCACTATAGGACGTAAAGGGGGATCACTGTAATTTTTATGTACTTTGGGAATCCCAAAGATTGAAGGGATTTTTGGTTTGCTATTATATAAAAATTCGAACATGTTGTAATCAATAAGTCCATCCAAAAATAAGTCATATAATGTTGTATAAATCCTTTTATACCCAATGTTAATCTTGTTGATAGAGATATTGTCATATTTAGACTCATCCAGTAAAAGATTGAACATTTTGCCTTCATACATAATAGAGCTCATGAGAACCAATCCACCCCCTTTATCAGGTTTCATAATTCTCAGGTTAGTATTTTCTTTTAAACTCTTGAGCAGTGAAAACTCTTCAACTGTAAGGTTTGGTGCAAAATTATTAATTTTAACTGCTTTTCTTAATTCATTCTCTATATTTTTTTTTCAAAATTTCTTAGTTGTGGGTGTATAGGGGGGTTCCATGTACTTTTTTTCTTTAATTCATCAGAATAACCTAATTCTCCTGGGGTGCCCCCACAAATTAACTCTAGATTCATTTTTCTCAAAAACATCTTCATGTCAATAATCATTCTAGTAGTGTCACATTTAATTTTTGGTACAAAATTGAGTCCCTTGGAAAACAACTCAAAATATAAATCATCAATCTCAAGTTCTGTATAGTTAAAAATGTTAAAATTCTTGTATTTAGCACATGTACAAATAACTGAAGTGTCACCAATATGTTGAATATTGGTGTCCATGTTGTTGGTATCAAGACTCAAAATGCTCTCATTATTAGGTATTTCTACAGGGACAGTGACTAATATCTTCTCCCTCTGCCTCTCCCCCTCCCCTCCATCCTTTCTTCTGATAATTTTCTTCTCTTTGATTTCTTATCCTTTCTGACCTTCGGAGGGGGGGATATTCTAAAGGGTAAAACACATTGTGTCCAAAGTCAGCCTGTCCCTCTTCATAATCCTCTATAGTGTCATGCCTGTATGTGTCGTTGTGTAAAAATCTCTCATTTTTGTAATTAAAAAAAAATTTTGGTTTTGGGTATTGAATACCCTTCTCATATTCAAATGTATCCCTTAAAATTGTTCTTTTTTTCTTTTCTAAAATTCTCTCACATTTCACATCTATATCTTTTCTCAAACCTAAATATTTCTTTCTCTCTAAATCAACAGTAAACAAGAGGTCATTTGTAATTTTTCCATTTACAACATCAATTTGCTTCATGAGACATTCAATATCATCTTCGTTATTCTTAATAATACTTCTCAGGAGCTCAAAGCCCCATCCATCAAACATGTTAAGCAACTTGTCATAGAACTTAGTGCCTTCTCTTACATTATTAGGGTATTTGTATATACGTAAACCCTTTGGAACTATTTTTTCTTTCAGGCACTCTTTTAAATATGCATTATCTATGTTCAAAATCCTGTACTTGAATAGTAAATCATTAAATTGATACAAATGTTCAGCATAAGTACTAGTACTATCATTGTCAGTACAGGAAATGTCTTTAAACACTATTTTCCGTTTAAGCCAGTCATTAAGAGTAGTATCATTATTAATAGAACAGTCACCTTGATTTCCAGGCAGCCTACGAATGTTGCCATAGTTGTTTTGTTCAAAAACAGGACTGCTATCTCGATTCCCGATGTTAGGAAAATTGTTAGCTCCACTAGGACCAGTGTTTGCAAAAACCACACTGTCTCGGTTAGTCACATTGCTTGTTGTCCCTCCATTGCTCTCTCCGTGTTTAGGTAAAGCGTTCTGATTCCCCGGAGGTGTCCCGTTGCTTGTCTGACTAACCAGCGTATTGCAAACAGGAGTAAGCAGTGCTACTAACTGGCTCAGTTGCCCAATAAGTGCCGTAAGTTGTTCCCCTTGAGATGTACCAACGCTCAAGCATATCGGGGAAGGGCGGTCCTCATTCTCCATTGAAAAACTTGTAAACCAGGATATGAAGCGCAGTGCAAAAACAAACTATTAAACTAAACAAGCACTGTGAGGAGGACGGACTGCACCGGACAACCTTACTTCCACAAACAGCTTTATTATACGTTAAACAATAGCCAAATCACACATATTTCGTCACTTGAGTTAGACTTCATCAGACAAGGATAAACATGACAAACAACCATTTATATATGCTGACCTTATGTTTAAAATATCCAATGGGAATCTAGCAATCCTCATAAAATATGAATGAATGTGCGCATGTACTGAATACAAATGCTAAATGTATATGACATTGAACAAATCGAAATAGAATACTACGATCTACAGATGTAAAATAAAGAATATATGGTATGAATAAATATATCACTTGTACAATAACAAATACTGTCATAGAGCCAGTTTTTTATATATATATAAAAAAACTTCGTGGCTACACTAATTTGAAAATAGAGACTTATTTGTATTGAAAATCACCAACTGTACTCCCATCTAGTGGTCAAAACTGGATGTACATTGAATTTCCATCCTAAATATTATAAATGATCTCATGTTTACCACAACCACCTAGTGTGTGAGAGAAGTGGTTCAGTGATGATGATGATGGTAATGATCAGGGGGTCAAAGCTCTGTCACATGGCCAAAAAAATAAAAAAAACGTCAGAACCACTCAACACCACAGTATGAAGCTCAGACCAAACACAGGCATACATATGCGGAGACTCTTAAATACAACCTACCTAAACCACAAAGGCCTCCTAAATACTCTCAGCAACTTTACAAACACAAAAACAGTCAGCACCCACCATAGGTTCATAGGTAGGTACTAGGCTATTGGCCATGGGGCCTATATAAGCCTAGCCAAAAAAGTTCCCTGGCTTTCGCCACACAAGAAGAAAAGTTATTTACCTGCTCCTCAAGCAGAGTTACAGAAGTGATCCCAGGGGTGAATTTCTTATAGGTTCAGAAACAAACATCCACAATGGACATTGTCAAAAGTCAAAATTCTATAAGGCAATCCAATATCTTAGTTACAGGGGACTCCAAAGTTCCTCACCAGGCTGTGGATGATGATTGTTATGGTCAGTTGCCCATCAGGCACCAGGATTTGTGATATCAAGCAAGCAGTGAAGTCCTTGCACCATAATTACACCTATGACACAGTCACTGTACTTGTGGGTATAAATGACTTGATAACTGCTTTGCCAGGGTGGCCTGCACCTCTTCCAATAAGGTTTCAGTGTAATTAGCCCACACCTTGCTCACCCCACATAGTGCCTTTTTCTAAGCTAGGGTCAATCTTCTAAAGCTTCCAACATAACTAAATAGAAACCAGAAAACATTAAGATAATACTACTCACTGCTAGGAACCTTGAAAATTCCACATACTACAAGCAGCATTTACCCTGGAAAACATCAATATACACATCACAGAGACCTGGTTCAAGACCAGTAATAGCACTCCATCAGTGCAGGGCTTCAATACCAATTACTCATACTGGCTCACCACACGAGACAAGGGCACTATGGGTAGAGACATTTCTTTATGAAAAAAAATCTCCATTTTCGACTAGACAAGATAATGACCTGAACTCCTCTCCACATCCAACTTATTATAAAGAAAACCCATCATCACATCATAACTACAGTGTTCCCCTCGACCCATGCATCCTAACTATATGGAGACCATATATATTAAACCAAACACCATTCTACTAGAAGACTTCAACTATCCCTCCATAAACCAGGAGACTAACTTATTCTCAAACATGTATGCCCTGAACCAGTTAGTCTGCATCCCAACTGAGGGTGATAAAATCCACTACTTAAGTCCTTACCAATATAGAGCACATCTGCTCCTGTGCCAATTGTAACCTCCTCCCTGGTTCAATAAAACCATATTCACCTTGAGAGTGAAGGCTAAAGCATCCTCCAAGACCATGCAATGGCTAAACATTCTAAAAGTGAACAGTGTCCTGAGTCAATTCAAAAACAATATGGGTGATTTACCCAGATGGTTTGCAGTAAATGAAAATTATCAAGGACTGTTTAGAAAGCTATAAAAAGACAGAGCAAAGTAAACAAAAAGGAAGATATCAAATTTCCTTTTCCAACATGAGGGTAGAGGTGTTGTGTCAACTGTTGCCATCTCTCAATTCAGTGCCACTCTCGACATTGACACTCATTCCTGTCACAGATCTTCTCACACAATCCATCCACCTCTTTGCTGAATGCCCTCATATAATCTTGCCTTCTTCCCATCTGTCCCAAATCATCTTCCTCAGATTGCCTTCTGCTTTCCCATACATGTGCCTGAACCACAGTTCTCTTTCACCTTTTCTACAACTGGAGTAACTTTGGCTTCTGCTCTTATGTCCTCATTTCATCTGTCCCAGTGTGCATCCTACCACCCATCTCAGGCACTTATCTCCATCACTTTGAGGTTTCTCAGTTGCTCCGCCGTTACTGCCCAGGTTTCTATACCATATAGTACTGGTCGCACCACTGTTTTGTACACCCTATTTTTCAGCTTCTTTGACATTCTTCTGTCATACACTACAGCTGACACTACACCAGTTGGCTGTAGTCCATGTGATTCTAGCTTGGACCTCTTCATTCATACTTCTCCTCAGCCACCCTCATCCCTCACAGCAGCCATTAACCTGTTCCACTATCTGCTGTTCTGTCTCGGTTCTCAGGTTCTTTTGGATTTCCCCTTTTGCTGCCATTACCAACATCTTACCTTTACTCAGTTTCATCCCATGTGCCTTCAGTTTTGCATTCTATTCTCCTGTCCTTTGTGACATTCTTGCTCAGTCTGCCTACAATGCTACATCATCTGCATACAGCAGCTTTGCTGATCTTTCTTGACTTGACTTGTGACTTGTTTGCTAATGTAGTCCATCAGTATGAACAGCAGGGGCCTCACAGCAGAACCTTGATGCACACCCAATCCCACTGGGAACCCCACCGCAAGACTAAACACTTCATATTTGAGTCTGTCACTGGGGCCTTATCCATAGCTTGCACTGATTCTACCAATGTTTCTTTGACTTAGAACTACCACAGGACTGCCCAAATCAGCTTTCTTGACACCTCCTCATATTCTTTCTCCAAGTTTAGGACTCATCCTCAACGGTCTCAGTGCAAACATTGGGTCAGTTGTGCTACATCCTGATCTGAATCTGAACTGCTCATCTCCCATCTTACTTCCTAATATCTCTTCATATTCATTTTTCAAATCACCCTCTCCAGAATGTTCACAACTGTGGGTGGTACAGAGGCATCATACTCCTCTCATATTGCATGAATGTCTCCTTTGTTCTCCAACACTGGCACAACTATACTTATTCTTATCATATGGGATATGCCTTTTTCTCTCCACACTGCAGAGTAACCTCGGGAGACATTTCTCCCCTATCTAACCCAGCATCTTTATCCCATCTGCTGTGACCTCATCTGAGCTGCTGCTTTACCCACCTTCATTTTCTTTAGTGCTGTTCTTACTTTTTCTAGGGTGAGGTCCTCTTCCCCTCTCAGCATAGGCTGTGTCTGGGGCAGTACAGCTTCCGTGAGGTTTTCTTCATTCAGAAGTTGCTGGATTTACTCCTTCCATCTGCCTGTGGACTGGTGAGCAGATTATTGCTATCATCCCTTATGAAAGGTGTCTGACTATCTTTTTTTATCTTTCTGTCTTTATCTTGCAACCTAATATAGTTTTGTGCCATCTACTGACTCACTTTCCAGAAGCTGGTTGAGTGCCTCTGATGCCTTGTTCTTTGCTATTGCAACTCCTTTCTTAGCCAACAAGTATTCCTACCAAGCCTGGTCACTCTTTTCCATCTCCCACTTTTTCCGGCACCCCTTCTTTCTTTTGATGACTTCCTGGACTTATGCATTCCACCTCCAGCTTTCCTTATGTACCTTATTTGCATACCTAGCTTGGCCACATATCTGTTCTGTAGTACTCAATCATACTGTTTTGAGGTGCTGCCTTTCTTCTACTCTACCCATTTCATCTTGAGGTGCTAGAGCCCTGAATAATTCTTTGAAATGTTATGATCTCTCTCCAGTCAACTTCTTTGTCTTCAGCCTGGTCTCTGTTGACCTTAAAGCTTTCTCTGACCACTGCTTTTAGAGAATTGCGGCAACCAGTGGTTTATGCTATGGGCTAGCTGTTTCACTGGGGATGACTTTGCGATCACTCATTCTACTCCACTATCATAGTGTCATAGGAGGTTACTGGGCTAATACCCCTAGGGCCTTAACAAGCATAGCCATACAATACCCTTGTTCCCTAGTTGACCATGGTTAGATGTTCATTGTTAGAGTGAATTAGTGATTAGCACCAACTACCCCTGTCCATAAGAGACATAATAGGTGCTGTCCTCAGGGTGAATTAATCTCCCATCCAATTGTCAAGGTTGCTCTTAAATAGGGTCATTAAGGAGATCTGCTTCATGTAAAGTGGGAGTTTATTCCAGAGGAGTGGTAATCTCTGGGAAACATATCTGTCTCTCCAACATGCTCTGTTTATGTCACAAGCTAGGTTGAGGTCCCTGGAGTGAGTGACTCTTGTCCCATTCAATTTACAGACATGCATTTCCATTAAGGCAGGGTCAGAGATCACTCTGTAGGCCAGGCACAGGTTGCCTCTCAGCAGCCCATAGGATACAGAGTACAGTGACAGAGCCTTCAGTCTTTCCATGTAGGTCATGCATTGGAGGCCCTCAATTGTCTTGGTCAGAAACCACCGTGTTCTCTCCAGTTGTAGGTGTCTGGTGAGGTACATGCAAAAAGCAGCATTGTACTCAATTAGTGGTCTGATGAGGGTCGAGTAAAGAGGAGCTATAACATCCTTAGTCTTGGATGTCATGCCCTTATTAATGAGATGCGCAACATAGAAGGCTTTCCAGCCCAATGCCATACTCATGGGCAATTTTAACTACCCCACCATTAATTGGGAGGCATACATGACCACTAATATGCAGGCCCAAAGATTTCTTTAGAGTTCAAAATGCCCTGGAGCAGCTAGTCTGTACTCCCGCTAGGGAAACAAATATCCTAGATCTGGTACCCCCAAATATGGGAGACTGCTGCACCCCCCCTCCACAATGTGATGTGCTCACTGTTAATTTCAGATCACAAAGTAGTCTCCCCACCTAACTATGACAACTGTAAGAACTTCTCTGTGGTAAATTCACCCCTATTAAAAAACAGCTAGTTTCCAAGCTTCCCAAAATCTAGAAAACAGAGGCATACAAAAAGATCTATACAACCATGTAAACAACTGCATAGAAATGGCAATACTAGCCAAAATAAACCCAGGTCAAACTGCAAAAAAGAAGCCACCCTGTTAATAAGTAAGATGGAATATGCACAACGGAGCAAAAAGTCCCTCATTAGTCTAAAAAAATCTAAAACAATTACCGCCCCATAGCTATTCTCTCTCCACTCTCCAAAATACTAGACAGATGCATACATTCTCAGGTCTCAGACTACCTCCTTACTAACAACCTCCTTTCCAATACTCAGCATGGTTTCCGACCAAACCATAGCATCACCACTGCCTTACTCTCCTTTACTAACACTATCCTTCAGCATAAAAACAATGGCTCTCTCTCCTCTGCTACTTTCCTTCAGCATAAAAAACAATGGCTCTCTCCTCTGCTACTTTCCTAGACCTATCTAAAGCATTTGACATGGTCCCAGACAAACAACTTATCTCTGTCT
This sequence comes from Protopterus annectens, assembly GCF_019279795.1. Taxonomy (NCBI): domain Eukaryota; kingdom Metazoa; phylum Chordata; order Ceratodontiformes; family Protopteridae; genus Protopterus; species Protopterus annectens. The sequence continues at coordinate 21,884,168 of NC_056739.1, read as the reverse complement.
TTAATAACCTATCCTTCTCACAATCAGTCACCAACTGGTTTCAGAGTTACCTGTCTGACCGCCAACAATCCGTTGTATGGCAGAATGACATATCTCCCCAACTACCTGACTCCATAGGGGTTCCCCAAGGATCCGTCCTTGGACCCCTACTCTTCTCTGTTTACACCAATAATCTAGCCTCTGCCACCAAACATGGCACACTCATACAATACGCAGATGACTCAGCCATCATCTGCTCAGCCCAGTCCCTACCCAGACTGCAAAAAGTCACACAGGAAGCCTTTTCCTCTGTTGAAACTTGGTTATCCGATGCCCAATTAATACTCAACCCAAACAAAACTAAACTACTCATCTTCCAACCCACCAAACATACCCAAAACAACTCTCACTTTAACATCACAGCAAAAGACAACACCACTATATACCCAACTGAACACACCAAATTGCTAGGAGTGGAAATAGATAAACAAACTAAAATATGACATTCACATATCCTTGACCATAAAAAAAGTCCACAAAAAACTAGGAGCGCTATACAGAAATAAGCAACTTCTCACCAAAGCAGCAAAGATTTCAATAGCAAATTCCCACCTTATCTCCACCCTACTTTATGCCTGTCCAATATATACCAACCTAAGGCAATGCGATCTAAACAAGCTAGAGACCTGCTACAACAAAATCGCCAAATTCGCCACAGGGGCATCCTACCGTAGTCACCACTGTCTCTCACTTGCTGAACTGGGCTGGCTTGAACTCCCTCACCTCCTTCAATGATATCAACTCTCACTCGCCCACAAACTAGTAAATCATCCACTAAATGTCCCATCCCTCCAGAATCTACTCCAACCCTATCGCACCACCAAACCAGTAAGATCCAGCAACAAAAATCACTTGCAGATCACTAAAGCCAATAACTCTGCTGGTGAAGCACTATTCTCTTGCACCATAGCCAAATTATGGAACTCCCTCCCACCCACAATTACCTCCATACCATCATGCACCCACTTCAAAACTTTACTAAAAGTGTATCTAAAAACATGCTGGCTATGCCCTTGCAACTCCCACTCTAATATCACCCTCCCCATCCAACCACTACCTTTCTTTCCACTCCACTAACTACCTTGATTATAGCAAGCTCAGATGCTCATAAGCCAGTACTTATTATACAGCAGGAACTTCTTCTTGTAACATTTGTTAGTGTCTGTTATGTACTTCACAGATAAAGATTCTAGTTGTCTACTATGTACTATGTTCTTCATCTGTAAATATGTTGTAAGTAATTGCTATGTAAATTGTTAATCGCTATGTAATCCAATGCAACTACTGTCTGTTTATTTTAGCTGTGGAGCTTTTCTCCCTGGGCCTCCACTGAAAATGGACCTACGTCAAGTCGGACACTACCGGTCAACAAATATAAATAAATAAAATAAATAAATAAATAAAATCAGGGAACTTGTAAAGTCTCTGAAAGCAGACTTTGAGATAAAGAGAGACTCCAAAACTAAGGATAACCATAAGGCATTTTTCAGTTATGTCTGCAGTCTTAAGGGTGACACCCAACAGTATGCATAAGTAGTTGTAAATGGCATCACCTATACTCAGCCAAAAAATATAGCAAATCTACCGGCCAACAAATAAAGCTCAAATTTCACCTCCCCATCACCCCTAGTTCTCCCCCAAGAAATATCCTCCACTACCAATTATCACCAAAGAAGAGGTTGCCACTGTGCTATCTAAAGCTATAAACATGGCTTCAGTGGGCCTGACAATATACTAGATTGCCTCCAACAGCTTAAATCAGAACTTATCAAGCCCATTAGGATCTCTGTTTAAATCAGGACAAAGACAACCCAGTGGCTATGGTTAGAGTGGAGGACAACAGCAGTCATCCCTCTGCATTAAGGGGAACTATCCACTGATCCAGAAAATTAAAGACCCGAGAGTTTGTCTAGTCTTACATGCAAGGCCATGTAAAAAAAAAAAAAAAAAAATCATAGACCTGATAAATGACACAGAAAACCTCCAAACACTGGCCCAACCCAATTCGGCTTTGTCAAGGGCAGGTCATGCCTACTGAAACTTGTAGATTTCAGTGAGAAAATCATTAAGGCCATGGATGAGGATAACACAGTACATGCCATCTACCTTGACCTGGCCACAGAATTTGACAATTCCCCACATAGATATTAGAAAAGTCACAAAACTGGGCAAAAATCCTTACATCACCAGATGGATAGCAAATTGGCTCATGGACAAGATACATGTGGTTAAAGTGGGTGAATCCAGATCCAGCAAGAGGCCAGTTACTAGTGGTGTACCAAAGGGCTCAATGGTGAGACCACTCCTGTTCGGAATATACTTTGCTGAAGTAGAGGCTGATGTGGAAGGCCTCTAAATGACAAAGTTTGCCAACAACTTCAAGCTGGGAGCAATCACTGAATCCCCCAATAATATAAATATCCTTCAGTAAGGTCTAGATCACAGACGAGTAGTGCCAGAACCATGGCCTACAACTAAAAGTGAAAAAAATGCATCATACCCTTTGGCAAGTCAAATACCCCTGCAAAATACATCATCAATAGCACACCCTTAAGAACAGACTCAGAGGTCAGAAATCTAGGTACACAGATAAACAGTACCCAGAACTTTGACCATGTGTCCACACTGGTGAGCAAGTCCTTTTATGTGGCACAACTTCTAAGTAAAGTTATGGCTGAGGTGGGCAGACAACACTACTCAGTCAGTATGAATCCACAACTTAGTGGACACAAAGACCTTTTGTGTTCAAGTCTTCCAGATCATGAAGAGTCCGACTTCACTGAACTTTCAGTTAACACAACTTTTCATTAATTCTAAACTATTAGAAGACATTTATTCAAAACTGGGACTTTACTCATATTTGTAGTGCTGAAAAAAGTAATGTTAGTTTAATAGTGCCCTCCCAGAAAGGAAACGGCTACCTAGGAAGCTGAAAGTGAAACAAATGGAAAATGGAAATTAGTATAGTTAGTAACATTTTCTCTAATGAACATATTCTGTTATTCTTCATGGGCGTACTCCTAAGTTTTCAGGTCTCTACTTCCAAGTATATAGATCATTTGTTGAGTTTATGCCAGGCTCTCTTCTTTTCAGAGGTTTTTGAATCATTTGCAACTTGTGGCTGCTGGCTATTGAACTCCTGTGATAGTTTAAGGTCAGGATATCACATCCTGGCTGCATACACTGCTTGTGGTGCTCAGATGTCAGATTTGAAATAATGGAGATTATCCCAGTTTTAAGTGCAAACATCAGATGTGCTCTCCATCATGGGGGAAAAAAAAGTGACTTAAACAATTTTTTTTTCCAGATTTAGTCTGCAAATTGTTCTGCCTCATCTAAGACCGACCCTGTTATTCTCAACCCCTCCCATCATCAGTTAGCTATAAAACTGTCTACGTGATACTCTTACAGAAGAGGCCAAGGTTATGATACAGACTGACTGTAATAGATTCACTAAGCACTCTCCTATTTCACCTGGGAGATGGAAGTTATCCTGTGCCTCCTGAGCTTCTGTGGATGGGCAATTTTTGACTAGTGACCAATTAGGACAAAGCTAGTAATACTTTCGTTGTAGTTTATTAAATACAGCTATCAATCCCCACACATTATAATAATGTGCAGACATTTATGTTGTTTGCAGTTATTTCAATGTACTCATCGTAATGTGGATTATCAATATGCCATGTTTTGCTCTGCTGATTCCTAAAAAAAATTTCTCAATAACAGCTTTAGAAAAAAAGTTGAAGATCTTTTCCCCAGATAAAACATTATTCTTGTTGCATTCAGGAAGGCGTGAACCATCTACAAAACGTGTTATTTTATTATAACTACCCCTTGACACAATTCAATGAACTTGATGTGCATCAGTTCAACACATTGGCAGAATTAATTCTTCCGTTTAATATCATCATCTAAAGGTGTAATATTTCTCCTGTTCAACTCCCTTCCTCCTTTCAAACTATGTAGGTGGGGGTTAAAAACAGGAAACAGCCTCAATTTTCCATTCAAAGTAACAGAAAATACAGATTGTCAAGGAGACTGATCAGATCTATCCAAGAACCAAAATTTGCAGTAAAAAAAAAAAAAAAATCCCGACAACTAGGCTCCAGTGAAACAAACTGGTTTATTACCAAACAATAGTCAGTGAACCACTTTCAACCATCAGTGCCAAGGACTTCATCAGAACTGAAAAACAAACACACGCCAAGGAATGTAAATAGAGCTTTATCAAACAATTTAGATGCAATTAAATGAACATACAATATATCCTCAATAAAATCAATAAAATACATAAACTTAACCAAAATATGTTGTAAAACCTAATCTAAATAGATAAAAAGCAGTTAAATAGCTATAACAAATCTATATTTTATTTTTTTCAAAGTTACTACATGCCAAAGCCATAGCAGCAGTATAACACTTTTTAGCAACAGTAGATTTAAATTCACTATTCCACCCTCCTTAGATTTATCTAAAATGGGATAATACTGCAATTGTCCAGCTTCAATGACATACTGGAAAAGTGTTATTAAATTAATAGGATAACACCTCTCTATCTGCATGTCTGTAAGATTACTTGGCTCCACCCAAAAAGTAGATTCGTTGGAAATCTTGCAACATATTCTAATAGCTTGTTCTTTGATCTAACTTATATCTAGTGATAGGAACAAGGACTTTTAAAATGAAGATAATTGCTAAAATGTCTATTTCATATTAAATATACACACACATATTTTTTATATATATATATATATATATATATATATATATATATATATATATATATATATATATATATATATATATATATATATATATACACACACACATACACACACACACATTATTATATATATATATATATATATATATATATATATATATATATATATAAATGGAAAACCACCACTCTCGATAGAAAACATAACATCCAAAAAATGAATAACCTTTCCTGTTGGTAGCATGAGTAAACATAAAAAAAGGTGGGGGTTATTTATAGTTTCCTCCTCAGGACCATTCCTAAAAATGAAAATATAATCCAAAAAGGGAAGTATAGTTTACAATGGAAGAGAAATAAGTTGCGGTAGAAAATAAACGTGTCTTCCCAAGGTGCCGCCATGGCTACACCTATTGTTTGTTTGTAGAATTCTCCCCCAAAATAAAGTTCTCCAAAATGATTGCCATAATTTCCATTACCAAAAGAACCTCTTTAGGTTAAAGAGAATCCAGTGTGACAAATACATGAAAATACTCCATACCCATGGCCTAGGGTATACAGGCAAATAAATCCAAACACATATAGAGTCAAAAATATTAAATTATAATGCAGGTGGGGGCTGAAAGTTAGACGGCTGAATCCTACACTTAGGCACTGTACGAGCACACCCACTTGTGCATGAATCTCATCCCAAATAGAACCAAGACGCTCTCCTCCAAAAAAAGGAAGCCAACCTGGTGGTCCCCTGCCATAAACAAACTATTCAACAGAAGAAAAACTGTTGAAGAGAGGAAAATCCCAGGATGCAACAAATTCCCTTACCAGCCTCAGTAAGAAGCTGTGATTCCTCACAAAATCCTCCAAAGCTAGTTACGAAAATAAAATTGGCAAAGATTCCAAAGACAACCGCAAGGCATTCTATAGTTATGTCAAGAATCTAAATGGCAATGCTCAGATATGCTCCGAGTTACAACAGAATGGCATTAAATGTACTGATCCCAAGGATATCCCCAAGATCCTGGCAGATAGATTTAGTGCCAACTTCACCCCCCTCTCACCCCCTAAAGGGCCCATCTCAATAACAAAAGATTGCCAAAATTCCGGTAATCACGGCCACACAGGTAGAAACCGCACTCTCCAAAGCTAAGAATACAGCATCCATGGAACCAGATGACATCCCTGTCTGTGTACTACATGAACTACAAAATGAACTGGCACCTCATCTAAGTGTCATGTTTAATCATAGCCTCACCTCAGGCTTCGTACCCACTGAGTGATGCACAGCTACAGTTATCTCACTCCACAAGGGGGATCCACCTTGGTTCATAGGTAGGTACTAGGCCATCAGCTCTGGGGCCTATACAAGCCCAGCCAAAAAGGTACCCTGGCTTTTGCTACCCAAGAAAATTATTTTCCTGTGCCACTGTCGAGCAGAGCCACAGAGGTGATCCCTGGGGTGAATTTCCTATTTCCCATCCAATCATCAACATTTTTCTTGAAGAGTGCTAATGAGGAGCTTTGTCTGATATAGATAGATAGTTTAAAGTCTCTGGGACAGAATCTATCCCTCCGGCATGTTTCTGTTTATTGTGGTGCCAAGGTTTAGGTCCGTAGAGTGTGCAGCTTGGAGGGATTGGTATTTCTTTAAGTGGAGCATGTCCAACAGCTCTGGGTTTGACATAGCTTTGTATGTTGGGCAGAGATCACCTCTGAGGAGGCGATATGTGATGGAGTAAAGCTGGAGTTTTTTGAGACAGTCTGCGTAGGGCAACTGTTTGAGGTCAGTAATCCTCTTTGTGAGGTATTTCTGTGGCCTTTCCAGTTGTTGTAGATGTCTTGTGAGGTACATACCAAAAGAGGCATTGTACTCTATAATGGGTCTAATGAGTGATGGGTAGAGGGGAAGAATGACCTCTTTTTTTCTGGATGAGAAACCTTTTGTGATGAGGTGTGCCACGTAGAAGGATTTCCTGACTACTGTGGTGATGTGATTATCAAAAGGAGAGACTACTGTCCACCTGTGTCCCAAGGTCTCTTATCACACTTTAGTTGTTAAGTATACTACCGCCTATGTTGTAGTTCATGGGTACAGAGTTTTTACCAAAGGGGATGACAATGCACTTTTTGGCATTGAGCTTGAGGCCATGGCTTTGACACCAGGCATCTGTCTCAGTGAGGCCCTTTTGTAGGATGTCCACATTGTTAGGAGTTTCGATTATGGCTCCCAGTTTGCAGTCATCTGCAACCTTCATTAGCCAAAGACCTTCTGTGTTAGCTGAACCTATCTGCCAGGATGTTGGCAATATCAGTTGGGTCTGTATATTTAGTGCCATTGTGCTGTAACTCAGAGCAGATCTGAGTGTTGCCATTGAGATTCTTGACATAGCTATAGAATGCTTTGTGGTGGTCTTTAGAATCAGTTGTGATTTTGTTTTTGTAACTAGCTTTGGAAGATTTTATCAGGGATCACAGCTTCTTACTGAGGCTGGCCAGGGAGTTCCTCCACCCATGGGATTTTACTCTCTTTTGCAAGAGTTTCTTCCTTCCTGTTGTACAGTTTGTTTATGGCAGGGGACCACCAGATTGGCTTCCTTTTTTTGGAGGATAGAGTCTTGGTTCTGTTTGAGATAGCATGAATCATGCACTCATGTAAGTGCTTATAAAGTGCAATTGTGTAGGATTCAGTACTCATAACTGTATTGTCCATCTGCATGGGTGTCATGAAGTTCACCACTTCTGTCTTAAGAAGCATGAAGTTGGCTTTGGAGAAATTTTTTACCATGGTTTCCTTAAGGGTGGGGGGGTGGAGGCAGGATGTGGATATTTAGGGTAATTAGCTTATGGTCGGATCGGACCAATGAGGCGTTGACTTCAGGTGTGGAACACCGGTCACTTATATTGGTAATGACTAGATCTAGGATATTGTTGCCCGTGGTGGGGGTGTGGATAAGTTGATCCAGGGCATTGGAGTTTATGAATTCCAGAAAGCGTTGAGCGAAGGAGTTGGTACATGAGTAGTTTTCCCAGTTAATGGTGGGGTAGTTGAAATCACCCATTATTAGGGTGTTTGGTTGAACCCTAATATTTTCCAATACATCAAGAAAAGAGGAGTGGGAATCCTGGAGCATGGTGGGTGATCTGTAGCAAGCTACAATTTGGATTGCAGTTTTGCCCAGAGTTAGTTGCATTTGGATAACCTCGGCTGCATTATGCTAAGCAACTAGCCTGGAGGTGTGGATATCCTTAATGAATATGGACACACCTCCACCTTTGGTGTTCCGGTCCAGGTTACATGGCCAAAAAGTGTTGTATGAGTTATAGCCTCCTTGTGCAGGGGTGCTCTCTGGAGCCTTGAACCAGGTCTCAGTCACTGCACAGATATCGATGTTCTCCATTTTAAGGAGTGCCTCGAGTGAGTGCACTTTGAGATTTAGACTTCTAGCATTGAGTAGCATCACCCTCAGTTTTTGCTTGCCTATTCCCATTACGGTGGTGAATTTGTCATTTGAACCATGCCAAAAAAAGGCACTATAGGGGCGACAAGAACCTTAGCCAGTATCTGGAATCCCAGGGGTGACAGCTGCAGGCCATCTCTGGCAAAGCATCATGGTCTGTCGACCATGTCATCCCAGGCAGACAGATACTGGATCCCTTTAGAAGGGCACCAGAAGCTAAGCCAATTGTTGAAGTCAATCATTTTGTCCTTGTACTGCAGCATCATTCTGGGTGATGGCAGAATGCTACTCAGGGCTAGGGTCATACCTGCCTGGGCTACAAGATCGGAGAGCTCTTCCATGTCTCTTTTCATGTAGTCCAGGATCCCAGGAACTACCGTCCCATCAGTCTGATGAGCCTGATCTGCAAGGGCATGGAATGCATCATCATGGAACCTATAAACAAAGACATTGGCAACCTACAAACACTGGACCCCACCCAGTTTGGGTTCATAAAGGGCCAATCTTGTCTCCTGAACCTGACTGACTTCTTCAAATCAGTCTCCAGATCTGTGGACGAGGGTAAGGCAGTCCACACAGCCTATCTTGACCTCACCAAGGCCTTCGACACCATCCCCCACTCTGGAATCATAGATAAACTTACTAAGCTGGGCATAAATCCCTACGTCACTTGATGGGTTGCCAACTGGCTTACTGACAGAACCCAGACTGCAAAAGTAGCTGACTCCAAATCCAGCTCCAGACAAGTGGAGTACTCAGGGTTCAGTCCTGGGACCGGTCTTGTTTGGCATCTACTTCTCTGAAGTACAGGCCAACACTAAGGGACTCTGGCTAACAAAGTTCACAGATGACTGCAAACTGGGAGCCATTATTGAATCCCCAAATTATGTGAATATTCTACAAAAGGGCCTTACAGAAACAGATGCTTGGTGCCAGAGCCATGGGCTCAAGCTTAATGCCAAGAAATGTATAGTTATCCCCTTTGGGAAAACCCATGTACCCATGAATTACCACATAGGTGGCAGTACACAAAACACCAAAAGTGTGATGAGAGACTTGGGGACACAGGTGGACAGTGGTCTCACCTTCAATGACCACATCACCACAACAGTCAGGAAATAGTTCTATGTGGCACACCTCATCATTAAGAGCTTTTCATCCAGAAAAAAGGAGATAATTGTCCCACTGTACTCATCCCTCACTAGACCCATTAGAGAGTACAATGCCCCGTTTGGTATGCACCTCAAAAGACATCTGCAACAGCTGGAAAGGCTGAAGAAATACCTCATTAAAAGAATCACAAGCCTAAGCAGATGCCCTTTACTGACAGTCTAAAAAAACTCCAGTTATACTCTGTGGCATATCATGTACTCAAGAGGTGATCCCTGTTTAACATACAAGGCCATGGCAAACTCCGAGCTGTTGGACATGCTCCACTTAAAGAAATCCCAATCCCTCAGAGCCACACACTCCAGGGATCTAAACCTTGTCATCACAATGAACAAAACATGCTGGAGGGATAGGTTCCTGACCCAGAGACTCCCCATACATGTCAAGCAGAGTGCCTCCTTGGCCCTCTTCAAAAGGAACCTTGACATTGGATGGGAGATAGGAAATTCACCCTGGGAATCATGTCAGTCGCCCTGCTAGACAGAGGTCCAGGGAAGTAAATATTGTGGGAAGAAATATCCAGGGAGTTGTTATGGCTAGGCTTGTATAGGCCCTAGGGCCGATAGCCTAGTACCAACCTACGAACCTATTAGAATACCAAAGATCGCCATGCAACCTACTCAGAAAATCTCAGGAGTCCTGAAAAATAGGAGTATAAAATTGTACACAGGTTCTAAAATTTTATCATAAATTTAGAGCTCTGGGACAAATAGCTCTGAAAGGTGGATGAATAATATCCTGAGGGACCTTTGGAATCCCAAAAATGCTTGCTTGGTATCCTGGGAGTGGAATTATTTTAAAAAATTCCCTCTCAACAATGCGTTCCAAAAACAAGTCATATTTTCCTGTATGCAATATTAAAGTTGTTTTTAGAAATGGGATATGTATAACTATCCTGTAAAAGTAAACAGTAGAAGAACAAGAAATACTGTCAAATAAAAACAGTACCATCTCCTTTATCTGGTTTTATTAACTGGATGATACTGTTTTTATAAGATTTTGTAAATCTTTCTTCAACTGACAAGTTAACTAATTCTCTCCAATGCAGCTCTGAAAGTTTGCACTATAATTCCAATGGGAAGAACATAAATGTTTTGACAGAATCAAAGTCCTCATATTTCAAACAAATGTTCATTTCTGGAACCAAAGAAGCTATCAAAGAAGTATAAATGGCAAACTCTTCAGCACAAACTGTTTAGTGGCAGTATTATTTAGGTTCTTGGTCATAAACAGAATGTTATAAGTTACAGTAAGCATTACTTTTGTAATATTTAGTAAACAACTTACAATATCTCAACAACCACTTTAATTAAACAATGTCAACAGCATTTTGTTCATCCAGCCGACAGCTTTCATGAAGATAAGCAGTACTGTCTGGGTTACTTGGTTGTTGAGATAAAGAAAAACATGAAATTTATATCCATATAAATAAGTATATGAACAATTAGTATCTTTACCTGCACAAGACAGAGGACAGCTATAAATATAATTGGGTCTACCACTGTGTAAGCTTTAAGATGAAATCTTTTATTACCTTTAATGTAGCATGGTTCTGGAATTATTGATGCAAATATGAACAAGCAATATTTCACACCTAGAATCATCAGTAGGCTGCAACTGCAGAAGCACCTGGATACATCACTCAGTCATAATGAGTTAAGACAAAAACACACTTCTTAAATGCCAAGATCAAAGGGTGCAAGAAGGATTAAAACTCATCTTCCTCCAAAATCTCATAAAACTACAACCATCAACATGAGAAGACTTATTAAATAAAATATCCAAAATTTAATTCCACTTCCAGGGTACCAACACTTTTTGGGATTCCAAAGGTCCTGAAGGATACAGTTCATCCACTTTTTAGACCTGTTGAATCTTTGGAATTCTAATGTAACTGACTACAAATGCAGTGGATTTGTTTACCTGCATACCCCAGACCATGGGCAAGGAGTATTTTCATACGATTGTCACACTGGATTTTTTTTAACAATAAAGTTTTTGATGATGGAATTTATGGTCTTCATTTTAAAGGGCAATAACTTCATTTTGAGGGACAATTGTACAAACAAATTAAGGGTTTAGCCATTGGACAGTTTGTGCCCCCATTTTTGCTAATCTTACAAAACCTTAAGAACATTTTATTTTCCACCACAACTTATACCTCTCCCATTATAAACTATACCTGCATTTTTTGCATGATGCTTTCATTTTATGGGGTGGTCCCGAGCAGGAAATTACAAATTTTATCAAGCTATATAAATACTAAAACACCTTTTTTAAGTTTACACATACTACCAATAGGAAAGTTGTTTGGATACTACATTTACAGAGAATGGTGTTTTTTCTTCATCCACATATAGAATAATTTAACAATTCTTATCTTCATTTTAAAAGTTCTTATTCTCATTATAAACAATAATGACAAGCTATTTGATAATCCCACATGATTTCCAATTAATCCACTTTTTTGGTGGAGGCAAGTAATCTTAGGGACATGCTAGTAGAGAGGAGGCTATCGTATTAATTAACACTTTGAAGGACATTATTGAATGTAGACAGTCTTGGTATTATCCAACTTTAAGAAAATCTAAGACGACTGTCAATAGTGAATTTAAATCTGCCATGTCTAAAAGGTGTTATACTGGTGCTACGGTTTTGTCACATAATAGCGATACCAACAAGGTTAAAGTGATTGTCAATTTCAATTGGAAATTTTTTTAGAGGGAATAATATTTATAATAAGTTAGGAGAAAGACAAATCTTAGTGAACAATTTCAAACAAATTTTTGAATGTGAAGGTAGGAACAGAGCTGACAGTAGTTCCAAAACAGTTGCTCAAAAATGTGGAGCGTGCAGTCAATGCAATTTTATTTGCAAGCCTGAGCTTTGTATTTTAGACAATTAGTCCAACAGCAAAGTTATTTTTCAACATGGTGGTAGTTCAACAAAGGAGTTTAGTATATTTAACTAAATGCTTGACATGTTCCACATTTTATGGGGACAAATTCGAGAGCCCTATCAGGAAGAGGATTTATAAACATTTCCAGGACGTCGATAAAGCTAATGTGAAGGCTGCATTTACACTGACAGGGAACACTTAGGAAACCTGTCTAGAAAATAAAGAGCTGTTATGGCAGTTCTGGTTCAATGCCCACAGTCCACCTGGGAGTAATGGGACAATCTATTGCTCCCCTTTTGAAAATGAGAGTAACCAAACTCTGAAAAAAAAAAAAAAAAAAACAACAAAATAGATTTGTTATAATTTTTTGTATTCATTTAAATTAGATTTTTACCACAATTTTTAGATAAAGTTGTATGTATTTTAATAGGGACATATTGGATGTTGTCCCTTTAATGTTTAACTGTGGTTTGCATATGGTGAGCATCATTTAAAATTCCATGGCATGTTTTGTTTGATCAGTTCTGATGAAGCCTTGGCATTGATGGACAAAAGTGCTTAACTGACTGTTGTATAATAAAACCAGTTTGTTTGACTGGAGCCTATTTTGTAGCTTTTTTACTGGAAATTTTGGTTCTTGGTTGTACTATTTGCAGCATGGTGCATGCCTTACTGGTTACGGATCAGATATATGCAGTCTAAAGCATGAGCACCATATTCTAAAGTCACAAAACTGAAACAGCAATCCTCTTCTCAAACAGTTTTATTTTGAGGGGTAAATATTGTACAGTTAACTCACATAAGCATATTTTCTTGCCTGTTTTAGAAGGAGAGTATATAATGATCATCACAGGCAAGATATTTGCGTGTGAGTAAGGGATAAGTGTGTCATTAGTTTTTCCTAAATACTAAAATGCATCAAACAGCAACACAGGCAAAAAAAGGAAAACAAAGCAAAACCCTCACAATGTGTGTGTGTGTGTGTGTGTGTGTGTGTGTGTGTGTGTGTGTATATATATATATATATATATATATATATATATATATATTTTTTTTTTATATATACATACATACATACACGCATGCATTATATATATATATATATATATATATATATATATATATATATATATATATATATACACACACACACACACACACGCATGCATTTATATATGTAGGTATGCATCCTATATATGTAGGTATGCATCCATGCATGTAGAGTTCACAGACTAGCAAAATATCAATGTTAAAACTTGGGAAATGCTGTCATTAACATAACATTATGCATGTACTGAGAACCAGCCTTGGTGTATGCATATTTTTTAAAAGACAAAACAATTTTTTTTTGCATTGGGGCAGTGCCCCCCCCCTCCCCCAACCCTGGGAATTGTGCAATACATAAACACACAACATCATTTAATATTTATTTTATATATATATATATATATATATATATATATATATATATATATATTATATATATAGTGAGAGAGAGAGACACTACATGCACACACATTATATATATATATATATATATATATATATATATATATATATATATACATACACACACACACACACACATGAGCAGTTTATAATCTCGAAATACTGAAATGTCGAATTTCAGTATCTCAAGACTATAAACCTGAATGTTTAAAATAGCGAAAGTTCATAATCGCGAATTCGAATATAGGTTCATAGGTTCATAGGTTCATACTAGGCTATCTGCCCGAGGGCATTTACAAGCCTAGCCCATAGTTTTGTGGGTTACGCCACCCCTTTAGTATGGGGAACTATACCCATTATTTTGCTGTGCCTCTGTCGAGCAGTGACACTGAGGTAATCCCTGGGGTATATCTGCGATCTCCCATCCATTGGTCAAGATTTCTCTTGAACAAGGCCAGTGAGGTGCTCTGCCTCACATATACCGGGATTTTATTCCACAACATAGGGAGTCTTTGGGTGATGAATCTATCCCTCCAGCACGTCCTATTAATAGCCGTGTCGAGGTTTAAGTCTCCCGCCCTTGTGGCTCTGACGGATCTAGATTTTTGAGGTGAAGCATATTCATCAAATCTGGGTTTGACATGGCCTTGTATGTTAGGCAAAGGTCACCTCTGAGCAAGCGGTGCGACTGAATAGAGCTGGAGTTCTTTCAGTCGGGCAGCATAGGACAGATGTTTGAGACCCTTTATCCTTTTGGTGAGGAACTTTTGTGGCCTCTCCAGCTGCTGCAAGTGTCGGGTCAGATACATTCTGAATGGGGCATTGTACTCAATCATTGGTCTGATGAGTGATGAGTATAGGGAGACTATGACCTCCCTTGATCTAGATGAGAATCCCTTCATGATAAGGTGGGCAATGTAGAAGGTCTTCCTAACTACTTTAGCTACATGGGTGTCGAATGACAGACTACTATCAACCTGGGTCCCCAGGTCCCTGATAACTTCTTCTGTGCTCAGTGGATTGCCACCTATTTGGTAGCTAGGGTAACCTTGTTTTTCCCAAAGGGTATGACTATGCATTTTTGGCATTTAACTTTAGGCCATGGCTCTGGCACCAGTTATCCGTTTCTGTGAGACCCTTCTGAAGGATATCTGTGTCAGATGTGTTTTCTACTATGGCCCAGTTTGCAGTCATCTGCAAACTTTGTCAGCCATAACCCTCCTGTGTTTGCTTGTACTGGAAAAGTAGATGCCAAACAAGAGTGGGCCCAGGACTGAGCCCTGTGGTACACCACTTGTGACAGGCTTTGAGTCTGACATGGCGCCAGCAACTCTGACCCTGTGGGTTCTGTCACTCAGCCAGTTTGCAACCCATCTTGTGATGTATGGGTTAACATTTAAGCTGATGAGTTTTTCAATGATACCCGAGTGGGGTATTGTATCGAAGGCCTTCGCCAGATCGAGGTAGGCTGTATGGACTGCCTTTCCCTCATCAATGGCTTTGGTGACTGTTTCGAAAGTCAACCAAGTTTAGAAGGCATGATCTGCCTTTGACAAAGCCAAACTGGGATGGATCCAAAGTCTGCAAATTCCCTATGTCTTTATTTATGAGGTCTATTATGATCCTCTCCATGGCTTTGCAGATAAGGCTTGTCAAGCTAATGGGCCGGTAATTTCCAGGGTCGGTGGAGGCACCGCCTTTGTGAAGTGGGACCACAGTTGCAGTCGCCACTCCTGGGTACGTATCCAGAGGTAAGACTATGATTAAACAGCTGTCCTAGCTGTGGGTTTAATTCCTCGTTGAGTTCATGGAGCACACAGCCGGGGACACCATCAGGTCCCATGGATGCTGTGTTTTTTGCTTTGGAGAGCAGTTCTCACTTGGGCGTTGGAGATGTTTGGGGGGCTGCAATCGCTTGGTATAGTTATCTCTCCTTTGGGGGGGCAGGGGAGAAGTTTGCACTGAACCTGTCAGCCAGTATGTTGGCAATGTCTGTAGGATCAGTAATCTTCACATCATTTTGAACTAGTTCTGAGCATATCTGGGAGTTTCCTCCCAGGTTTCTAACATAGCTAAAGAAGGCCTTATGATTGTCTTTTGAGTCTTTAGCTATTTTTCTCTCAAAATTTGCTTTGGATGATTTTATGAGAGCTCTTAGTTTTACTTATAGTGATCAAGGGTGTCTTACCTTTTAAGGATTTTGCTCTATCTTGTAGTAGCTTCCTCCTTTGTTGTAGAGTTTGTTTATGGCTGGGGTCCACCAGACTGGACGCTTGCCTTTGGTACAAAGAGTCTTTGTTTTGCTTGGGATTGCCTTATCCATGCAGTCCTGCAGGTGCTGGTAGAAGGCATTTGTAAGTGATTCAGCGGCTTGAGTACTGTTTTCCACCAGCTCGGGGCCTTAAAGGAGACCACACTAGTCTTTAGAAGTGTGAAGTCGGCTTTCGAGAAGTTCTTTACTGTGGTCTTTTTATTTCAGGTGGGGTGGGATGAGGACCTCCAGCGAGATTAGTTTGTGATCTGATCTCACCAGTGAGGGGTATACTTCCGGTGTTGAACATTGTGCTCCCATGTTCATGATGATGAGATCAAGTATGTTTTCTCCTCTTGTGGGGATGGTGACTAGTTGTTCCATGGCATTTGAGTTTATGAATTCCAGGAACTTTTGGGCTAGGGTGTTTGGGCTTGAGTAGTGTTCCCAGTCTATATTAGGGTAATTGAAGTCACCTAGTATGATGGTGTTTGGTGATACATTTATCCCTCTAGTGTTTTCAGGAAGGCCATATGAGGTTCCTGAGTTTGTGAGGGTGGCCTGTAACATGCTACAATTTGCAGAGCAGTCTTGCCTATGGTTAATTGCACCTGGATGGTCTCCGATGCATCATGCGTTGCCACCAGTCTTGAGGTGTGGGTGTCCTTGATGAATATGGATACCCTCCTTTCTTGGTATTGTCCGGATTTTGGGGCGGAACGCATGATAAGAGGTAAAACCTGATAGTGCTGGGGTGCTCTCAGGAGCCTTGAACCAGGTTTCTGTCACTGCACAGACATCGATGTTCTCCATACTGAGAAGGGCCTCGAGTGTGTGCATTTTGAGATTTAGACTTCTGGCATTGAGCAGCATTACCCTTAGTTTTTTCCTTTTTGTGTTCTAGGGTGGTAGGTTTAGAATTTGAGCCTTGCCTAAAAGGCACTATGGGGTGGCAAGAGCCTTTGCCAATATCCGGAATCCCAGGGTGACAGGTGCAAGCCGTCCCTTGCGAAGCAGCGTGGCTTGTCCAGCATGTCATCCCAGGCAGACAGACATTGGATCCCCTTTGAATGACACCAGAGTTTAAGCCAATTGTTAAAGCTGATCATCTTATCTCTGTATTGTGGCATCATTCTTGGTGAAGGTAGGATACTGCTCAAGGTCAGGGTCATACCTGCCTGGGCTACATAATCAGAGAGCTCCTCAATGTCTCTTTTCATGTAGTCCAAGGAGGTACGTCTCAGGTCGTTTACACCAGCGTGGACAATGACTGAGTCGTATTTGTACCTGCTGTTGAGAGACCTGAGTGCTTGCGTTATGTGGCGGATTCTAGCGCCCGACAGGCAGCTTACTGTGACCTTCTCCTTACTCAGTCTGGTGAGCGGGACGTCAGTGTGTCTGACTATGGAGTCACCAATGACTAGTGTGTCTGGCATTGTGTTTGGCCTTAAGAGCTGTGACTGTTTGACACTCTGACTGTGAGGTCTATGTGTTCTAGGTGTTGTGTTCTGAGGTGGTGGTTGTTTGGGTGTCTGCTTTGGTGGCCTCTGCTGTTTTGGTAGATTTTTGATCAGAGCCGCCGAGTATGTCTTTGTGTGTTTATGTGTATGATTTGAGGTTGTGATGGTACTATGTGAGACTGGGTCTATAGTGTGTGTGGTAACCTTCTCCTCCTGACTGGTCTTGCCAGTCCTATGTTGAGAGAGCTCAGCCTCCAGTTTGGCCGTATAGTTGCATCTCTCGCATGTATTTGTGTTTTGTGGGAGGAGGAGAGGGTTGTCTGTGTACATGAGGCAATTGTAACATTGCCTCAATATTCCCAGGTTCACCAGCTGAGCAGGAGAGGACACTAGCAACTGATCCCTCGACATGCTAGAAGGACTAGACAAAAAAACTTAAAAAAATTCACAGTTATGGCCTTATGCTATGTGATGTTCAGGATTATGTGTTTATGGTGCACGGTGCCGTGTGTGGATCTAGGTGTTTTGTCAGGTGAGTGAGTGCTTAGTAAGGGATTTGAGTCGGGGTTAGAGTGTGCTGATGTGTTTGATGTGTGTGTGAGGGGCTGGAGAATGTGTGTGTGTGAGTTTGCT